>NW_008682087.1:275600-308307 GCF_000695815.1 Acanthisitta chloris
ATCAAAAGGAGAGCATTCTAACTCTCCCATACATATTTATATTTCTTTGTTACACTTTTAGCCATTTAATTGCAGCAGGTGGACTGTGTAACTTCCTCTTTGAGTAGGTTCTTCACTGAAAATAGTTTACCTGCTTGGAGAAAGGCAATTGACTTTGATTTATAAGCCCTAACTAAAAGGCATGGCATCACATTGTTCTGACTGTGTGTAAGAACCCATGTGTACAGAATGTGGGGCAGAGGGTGGGAAGGGATTTCCTTTTAACTGCTATGGAACAACTGACCTAAAGCCCGAGGACTCTAACTTGATATTTTTAGCATTACACATGCATGTAGCTTTGTCTTTTCTTCTTACATTTTTACACTTAAGGCTGCAGGGAAAGCATACTCTGCTTGTTATCCAGCTGCTACGGTGTACCCCCAACTACACATTTGCAAGCAGGCTTAACTCCTGCTTTTCTATTTTATTGGTTACCATGAATTATTGGGAAGTAGACTTTTACATTCATTCAGAATACCTGTGCAAACTAAAAGCCATTTAAATCCAGCAAACATGATAAGCAAGTGGGTAAGAAGTGACCTTCTGCTGACCTACAGCAGAAGATCAGACAGTCAAACATGCCTTCCACACACCTGTCTCTCCCCAGCAGGCAGCATCCAAGGATGCTGTCACAACAGGTTTGGCAAACCTCCTAATCCTCTGTTGTTTGTCCTTTGTTAGAAAAGCAAAAGTTTTAAAAGAAGCAGAAAATTCATACAGTTTACCCAGAGAGGAACAAAATTCCAGCCTTTCATCCATCACACTGATGAGCAACTGGAGAGTGTGTAGCTTAGCCTGGGGAGGGATGAGGAAATTGTCAAGAGTCAGTGGGTCAAGATTAAGGGTAGGATTGGGACAGGTGATGTTATAGTGAGGGTCTGCTACAGACAACTTGATCAGGATGAGGATGTGGACAAAGCCCTCTACAGACAGATGAGAATGGCCTCAAGCTCACAAACCCTGGTCCTCATGGGGGATTTCAATCAAATGCATCATATTTAATTTCTGTATATAACGAACATCAAACTATATTATATACAATTCACAAAAAGGATGTTTAGTACTTTTAGCTGAAAACACAAGAACCACGTTTCAAATAGGCGATGCTCCTGAGGTTTTCTCCATACTCTAGCTTGGTAGGATAAAGGGAAGTGAAGATGTTGAAAGTAATTTAAAACCTTGCAAACTACTGTCTTCCCCTGGGAAGTGCCAGCACCACACCGAGACTCTGGATCAGTCTCCAAGTTGCATATACGTCTCCTGTGCAAAGTGAATTCCCCATACCACAACAAAGATTCCATTATCTCTTCCCAAACCCTTACTTTCTTAGCTCTTTCTCTAAGCTGAGCCACCTTCCAGCAAGCAAATAGCTGATCCGTGATCAGTCTCTCTGGTGAGCTTGCAAGTTGTGAGAAGGGCTTTTATGTGGAAGATTTGCCTAGCAAAACATACACCACAACTGTTCCTCTGCCTCATCTGATTTTGATTTGCACCCAATGTTCCTACAGCTGATGATTAACTGCTCTTTTTTCTGTATGAAGCCACTCATTGTTTTACTATTTGGTCTCCTGAGGGAACAGAACTTGATAGTGTGGTGCTGTATGTCATATCTTGTCCACATGGCACACTGAGGAAAATTCATCTGAATTATCCTTTCAAGTGGATTAGTTGAACCACATTAAAAGCCTAGAATAAATATACACTAACTTTGTTTTCATTTAATTTGTTGCAGAAACAAACTAAGCAAAATGAAATTAGGCCTTCCCTCCCCAAAATATGTGGATTCACAGGGCTATAATACAGTTTACCTAAGGTACTTTCAGTTTATACCTCTGCTAGCCTGCACAGGCAAACCTTTTGCAATCCAGGAATTAGTGTCCGAGACAATTTTCCTATACATGCAAATTCAGGATCAGGGCAGGTTGCTTGATGAAACAAATCAGAGCAGCCAAAGTACTGCTTTCAATTTTCCATCTGCATACTGCTCCAGTCTGCAAAGGACAGACATCTGTCATACAAAGTCCTGTCTGACTGTCGTGTTGTCCTTGACCTCCACCTTCTGAGGCACTCTTCTCCTGGAAAAAAGGTACATATCAAAATAAATAAGCTTCAGAAATAAGGGGAGAAAGCTGGCATAAACTAAAAAAGTGGAATGCAACCAGAAGGTAAACCCAGGTAAAAGAAACACACTGACCTTTCAATGGGAAGCAAAACCAGGGGGATCCTCTCTGTGATTTTTTAGTTAGCACTGAACTAACCAGAGGGTAAAATGTGGTGAAGGAAGAGAGGGGATAGACTAGTTGTCTTCATATTTATTTTTCAAGGTAAAAAATATACTCATCTATGAAAAACATGAGTTGGCCTTGGAAGAGCTCCAATAAGCACCAGGCAGGAAGAGATCCTTGGCTTCAGACACTTACTGAAATGACGAAGAATGAAAAAAAAAGCCCTCAGCTGAGATCAGAACCCCTAATACACTTAAGGGCAATGTTGTCAATCTGCAAGTTCAAGTTTGTTACAGACAAGATCAAGCCCCCTCTGATGAGTAGGGCTCAGATGCAAAACATCTTTTCCAAAGGCAAAGTCATCAAAAGCCAAAAGCATCCATTCTTGTGATCCCAATGCTTTTTGAAGAGAAGGTGCTGGGCTGCAGGGGGAGCTGTGCACCCATCATTTTAAAGCAGCAGTTGATGAGGGAATATGTTCCTTGCAAATTATAGTGACATCTCAGAGGTGTGTTCTTTATAGCAGCAGAATACACAGACACCATAGGAGTGAGTGGAACCTTCCATGTTGCTGGTTACATTTCTGTCTGCATTTATTCTGTAAGTTTTCCAGCAGCTGCTTGCTACATTGAAACTGCTCCCGGGCTCTACAGTTTTGTCTCATGTTCAGGTATTGTTTAATTTGAACTGATGCAGTACTTCCATTCTCATTTAGCACAGAAAATCTATCCTTCTTCCAAGGTGAAAAGCTGAGCACTGAAAAAACAACATAGTTTAATAAACTTATTAACTAATGACTAAACCTTTTTCCAAATTGCAACAAAATGCCTCTACCAGCACAAGGAATGCCCAGTTGAGTATTTGTTTAATTTGCCATCAGTTCCAAGGAGATAAAATATTTTAACCATGCTTTATGGCCAGTCACTTCAAAAGAAGTTTAATTTTATAGTATTCATATGGCCAACGTACAACTGGTAAGTAATGTTACAACAGGAATGTACCAATATTACATGTATTTGGAATTTGAAAAGGTTTTACAATGACCTGTGCATTTGTAGAACATGCAGTGTGCCTGCTAATTTTGTTAATCTAAATTGGTGATCAGTTTAAATAAAAATGGAGCAGAGAATCCAGCTTTAAAAATGCAGCATGTATTCCATTTAATAGATAATTAAGCAGATTGGATGTATTTGATTCAGTAAATTCTGGTACAGATATCCTTTTCCTGCAATACACAAGGAATGTAAGGTAGGATGTAAGATATAGGAGGAAAGTAAGCTGATGAATATGACGTGGAAACAATCATTGTGGTTTTTTCCTGTCTAAATTCGTGGTGATTTATGTCATGGATGCATTTATCTCAAGAAAAAGCTGACTTGTTAGCAATGGAGACTACTTCAGGTGATCAGCTATACAGGCATAAACCTAACATGCAAGTGCTTGGATATGGCACTGATGATAACTAATACAAAATCCTGACTGCAACAACATTCATCAAAGTGAGCAGTCTTGACAAGACCTCTGAAATTCCCTGCTTCAGCTAAGGGAAAACTCTTGCTCTTTCCTGAGCTATGCTAAACCAAAAAAACCCAGCAGTTTGACCATCTATTTTCAGCCAAATGTTGTTAGACAAGAAGGCAAATAATTTAGGCATTTTCTGGCAATCTGCTTTGAGCCAGGCCTAACAGGAGGCTTAAAGAAATTGTATGATTATACCAAGAAAAACATGTGAGTAAATACTCTAGAAAAATTATTAAAGGAGTAGGAGAGGAATTACAGCTGGACTGTCTATGAGAGCTTATTTATCAAGGTCTCTGCCTTGCCCAGTTGTTATTTAAAGTCACTTGGCAAAACTGTTTTGACCAGAGATCACAGAAGACTAATGTACAGACCATTTTTCCCCTTTATTGTCAAAAGCAATTTTCCACATTAGTTTAGTTCCAGTACTGTTAAAATCATTCATTTAGAAAATCAACTGTGGAAAACATGTAAAGAAACTATTGAACATAAATATAAATCAGCATGAGCAGATCAAGCAATTTTTAAAAGGAATTAGCAGTGCTAAGATATGACATTCACATTTAAATATGAGAACATGGAGGTAACTTTTTTATATGGTTTACATGTATGTGGTAGAGGGAACATACAGCAACAGAGAAACAAATACCCCCTCACCTCCATCAAACAGTACCTTCTAAAGGCTGATGATTAAAAATCTTTGAGGACATCTCAGTCTTAAATTTGGGTGCTTGGTGGAAGTATTGCCTCCTTGGCTTGTACACACTTGGGCAAATCAGGCATTGTGGCATGGACCTGCAAAAACCACAGTTAAAGAGAAATGGAGAAACTACTTTGGTTTCTTAACTATTAGCCTTGAAAACACCATCTTGGAGTTCTACAAAGAAGAATATGCACTACAGCCGAAAACCAAACATCAGATTTTATATGTTTCAATTAACTGAGAGCAAGAAGAAAACAAACTGGTGCTATACAATGTTTCTCCAAGAAAGCTAATTCTTTTGAATAAGATTTACAATAGTTTTCAGCAATAGAGCATTAAAGTAGCATATGTAGCATATGTGCCCTGGGAATTGATCAATGTTGCTCTAATGAGCAGCAAAGGTTCCTATTCTTATATAACTCCACCAGAAACTGCTTGAACAATGAGCACAAAAGTATTGGCTTACCATATAAGAAACTCCATTCCTACTTCCCAGGTATTTCAAGAGCCACAGAGAAATAAATCAGTGAGAGAAGAAAAATGTTTTAGCTAGCATGAGTATTGAGATTTTTTTGTTTTGTTTTGCATGCAAACCATGCATTTCTACCAAAAGTCCTAGATATTTTCAGGACTAGTTTTTGGTGTAACAGTCAAGAAGAAATACATGGAGAAGAATTTTAAGGTTGTCTTGTTCGAAGTTCAGAGCGAAGTAATATATTAGTTTATCTATCAACTTCAGACGGCTACTGTCTATGTACATACATTATGCTTATCACCAGGGTATCTTGGCAGTTATTCCAGCCATGTGACCATGATGTACTCACAACTTTGCATAGAAATGCTGTACTTTCATTCCCAATTTATAAAATTGAATTTAACAGTGTGAGCCAGTGATGTTCTCTTTATTAAAGTGGGAGAGAAACTCTGCCACAGCTTTTATCTCGTGCATGCATGTGCATCTATCTTCTTCTTACCTTTCATTCATACTTGGACAGTGAGGATAGCTGAGGACAAGGTGGCTGTCCAAAACTATACATTCTTTTAGTCAGGATAACCTCTGGTTCCATGTTGATTACGTATTATTGTAACCACGGAAGGGAAACAGATCTGCCCAAAGAAGGGCAAAGCTGAGTAAGGGTCTGGAGCACAAATCCTACAGGGAGCAGCTGAGGGAGCTGGAGTTGTTTAGTCTGGAGAAGAGGAGGCTCAGGGCAGACCTTATCACTCTCTACAGGTACCTGAAGCGAGATTGCAGTGAGGTGGGGACCAGCCTCTTCTCCCAGGCAACTAGCAACAGGACGGGGGGAATTGTCCTCAAGATGTGCCAGGGGAGGTTTATATTAGATGTTAGGAAAAACTTCTTCACTGAAAGGGTGGTCTAGACATTGAAACAGGCTCTCTGGGAAGTGGTAGCATCACCACCCCTGGAAGTGTCAATGTGACATTTGGGGATATGGTTTAGCGGTGAAGATAGCAGTGCTGGGTTAAGGGTTGGACTCAATGACCTTCAAGGTCTTTTCCAACCTCAATGATTTTATGATTAATTCTGCTCTCTGAGAATTTGGACAGTGACTGTGGCAGAGAAGGGGGACAAACAGCAATCAAGCTAAATGAAGAGAAGTATCTTCCATTTATCTAAACTTGTTCCATACATTGTTCCACTGTTGGTAGACATATGCTGTTCGTACCCATGCATTACCCCTCTGGGCCCAGCTCTTTCTTACACCAACCATAGTCTTCAAAGCTGAATAAATTCCTGTTCCTCCTCTGGCCACAACAACTCACCCTTTGTATGGTAGGAATTGGCTTCAGTTGCCTCAGAAACATACATGCTTCTAATAAAAGCTTGTAGTCTTCTGCCAGGCCTCCTTACACCTGCAGCCGTGGTTCCTGATCATACTTGCCATTGTAAACATTTCCAAAGCTAGAGTCTTATAACATCTTTTGGAAGTCACAAAAACCCAATCAAACAACCACACACATAAAACAGCAGTGGCAGCCTAGAGAACAGTCCCTCCTTGATGCAAGATCCATATTACTAGTCAACTACTGCCGCTGCATCAGGGGAAATCGAGGAAGGTTACATGCATGTCCTCCCTGTTCCTCTAGTGAGTGACAAATCAGGGAATGAGCCTTATGGCTAATTGTCTGCCAAGGATATCAAAGCTGTTAACAGAGACTGCTCTTTTATTAGTATCCTAGACCTTGCTGCACTGCAGTTTACTGTGGCTTGGCAGGTGCTCTGCAGCTGATGCTTCTCCACATCAGAAAATAAATATTCCACCTTTTGTGTATCAGATGAAGAAAATGTAGCCTATGAGACATAATAAGAGATTCCCCCTGGCCTCTCCAGAAACTAGGAATGCCACAATGGTACACCAGGTAATACACAGGGAGAGAGAAAGAGCAAGAGGAGGAAAAAAAAAAGGAGTCTATGAATCTAATATAGTTCTAGAAAAATGATTGCTTTCCCACAAGACGTATGGGAACAACTGCCTTAAGTGACTGCATAATGCCCCTCACAGAGACAAGGCCAATCTGCCTGACAGATGACACTGAGGCCAGAAACGCATGAGCATTCTCCTTGGGCCATGAAGCAATAAAGTCTCCGCACTAGAGTTACTGCCACTATTAAGACTAGGTGCAGGGCATTAATTATATTCACAGCAGAAGAGAAGTAAAGGCTGTGGCATAGCAGCACAATAGTATCGAGACTGTCATTTCCCAGTCCAAGCTCCTCTAATTAAGTCCCAGCTGAGGTCTCCTGTTCAGGTCTATAGTCTTGATGTCAAAGTGAGGTGGAGGGGGGGAAATAAATAAATTAATAAAAGCAAATAATTTAATTCCTCTCCAAGTAAGGAGGGACATATATATGGAGGGATTTGTGGATATTTGTATTTGAGGAGGTTGGTTTTTATCTAATAATTGTCCTATTTTGAAATTAATTGACAGCATTTGCACTGTAAAACCTATCTGACCATGAAGCCCATCAGGACCTGGTATCTCTTAGGCTGAATTTCCACATTATAACTCAAGATTTGGTATCCTACCATAGTCTTGCCCAGTGTCTCCATATACTGATGATTTCTAATATTCAACAAAGCACTATTATAACGCAGTCCTGACACTAGGACTTTGTATCATGGCATTTTATATGACTATTTTACTAGTTCCCAGAGAGGTATATGTAAATTTGATGAACAATTCAGCACATCCTGTGATATTTTCCCTTCTTTTTTCTTTTTTTAATGGTGCAAGAGATCTACAAATTTCTACTACTTGATACTTTTAATGAAATTATTCCCTGTACAGAAAAAAAAATTACAAAGATGAGTATAATTGAAAACAAAAATCACAGTGTTTGGAAAGAAGACACTGTCTTTTCTTTCTAATATTTCCATTTAACTTCTAATTTATTGAGTAGAGCCATTCATGAGTCTACCTTGCTGTTTGCTTCCTTTCTAAATTAAAACTAGTTTTCTTATAGGTTTATATATTTAATTCTCTTGGGCTTGTTGAAGAAATCATTAGTCAATGGTTTGTACAATTGTAATTTCATTTTCCCAGGTTATTAAAAACTAATAGCATGCCATTTAATTAGACTAGATGATGAGAATCCAGTTAAAAGTTAGAAATAGACTTACAAACTGCCTATCTTCTTCACTACCAAGCAAGACTTTATAATAAATCATTATTCCTTTTAAATGAATTTAGTAATTACAAAGGACTTCATTCTTCATTATATTCACCACAGCTATACATATTTCCATAAGTTATCTCATTTATTTGTACCAAGAGTACTATTAAATATGGGATTAATTTATCAGAGCAGGGTATGGAAAGAAGCCCTTAGAGGATATTATTGGTAATGGTCTGAAACAAAGCTTTTGCTTATTCAAAGAATGAGCCTCTGCAAGAACCCACAGTGTTAGACCACAGCATTGCAATGCTCTAGAGTCCTGAGCAAGGGGACAAGGCTAAAGTGCCACTCTGTGACCACATCCTTTCCAAGTGCAGTTCCTGTGTTGAGCCTTGAACTTAGGTGACAATTACTGTCAGCTGGAACATAGGCCTCAAAAAAACTGAGACCTTTATTTCACATAGCCTATTTAAGAGCCATTGGATAATAATGGCCTTCAGTCACTGCCAGCCCATGGTGAATTTAAAATAGTGGCTTAGGGGGGAAAGGCTCTATGTCATAACCCCCTAGGTACATGATCCCCTCTATCATGCCATTTATTAGGCAGCTTGGCCCTGGCACCAATTTTATTTATAACATAATATTTCATGCTTATTTCACATAGCCTATTTAAGAGCCATTGGATAATAATGGCCTTCAGTCACTGCCAGCCCATGGTGAATTTAAAATAGTGGCTTAGGGGGGAAAGGCTCTATGTCATAACCCCCTAGGTACATGATCCCCTCTATCATGCCATTTATTAGGCAGCTTGGCCCTGGCACCAATTTTATTTATAACATAATATTTCATGCTATATAGTCCAAGGTTAATAAAGCCTCATTAACAGCTGCTGGTAGCCCCCATAAAGCTCTCCAAGACTTCATCTTACAATAATAGCAAAGAACCTCACAATTTATTTTCCCCTGTCCAATCTCAAAGGTCCTACAGCAAAGGCTAAAATGGAGAAGAGAAGGAGGGAAAAAAAACATAACAGGAAGATAGTCATCTGTGGTACAATGAGGACAGGTCAGAGCAAAGTGTGTCTATCTAATAGGCAAATTATATTTTCCCTATGCACTGGAATATACATTCTGTTGGTAAGTCAAATACTGCTTCAGGGTAAAAACTGGATAGGAATAACAGAGATTTTTAGTTGTTGTCTCTTTGCTGCAAAATTCTCAATGACATGACATGAACTGAAATTTCACCACAGACCCCAAGCAGGCTGCTGTTTTCTGGAGTCTTTCAAACTTCTGAAAGCTGAGCAGCCTTTCACTTGAGGTCTTCTTTTATAGAGTCACAATGGTCTCTGTGCCTTGGTGTTTTCATATTTGAATTCTGAACATCATTAAAAATTGCTGAAAGAAGCATGATTTCTAAAAGAATAAGATTCTCAAGGCATTGGGGACTGGTTTGTTTTCTTTTGTAAGAATATATGAGCTTCTTACAATGCTCTTCAGTACTGGGGTTTTGGTAGAAGCTTGTAATTTCTTTCTTAACCTGTTCAATATCAGTACAGCTCTGGAACATTCAGAAAAGAAAATAAACTAATATATGAGCTGAAGAGACTTCTTAAAATCTGTGCATTAAAAAGAAGCACATTGCAGCTTTTAAAGGGAATAAAACACCCACAGCTGAAGGAGCAAGCCAATAGGTCATGGCAGGAATAAGGTGTATTTACTTTTTACATGGATGAAGGAGGAGAACAGTGCACACTGCAGCCACCTGGGAGACAGGACAAGCTTTGTCTCTGGATCATATACCATTTGAAATAAATACACAATATCTCTTCACCAAAGAAATCACAAACCAAACAAAGGAAAGACTAAGAAGTAGAAGACAAAAGAAGGGATGAGCAGGTAAATTATTTGTCCAAGCTCCACTTGAAACCTCATGGATCCTATTATACACTAAACCAACAGGGAAAGGGGTCAGGTCCTGCCTGATTTTCTTCCACATATCCATTCCTCTCTACTTCTCCCCTGCCCCTAAGATTAGTGTTCATGTGAACATGGAATTTGAGGAGTTTAGAACACAACAAGTAAACATTATGCTTTTTGAAGAAAAGCAGCATATATCAAGTCAGTGCTTTCTGTTTTATTAAAGTGAGGTTAAAGAATTATAAAATACCTTTTCCCCCTTAGTTTTATACTTGTGTATGGCAATGGTAAATTTACACTTTATACCCTAAAAACATTAAAATTTTTCACTGAAATGTGAGTTATGAGTGGAAAGACTACATATTGCTTCAGAAAGAAGGGGGATGAACTTGATAGAGCAAACAGTCACATGTAAGAATAGATGGATGTCAGAGCCTATGAACACCATATATTCTGATATAAAGCCCATATTTGAAATTTCTGTTGTATTGTGTTATTTACAAAGCTAGGACTTGCAAACAGTGTCAGAGTTCATAGGATTATAAGTATTAAAAAAGAAATATAAAAGCAATTGTTTCTTAAATAACATCACCATTATACAACTGATATCTAACACATATGCACAAATTTTCAGTGGTAGATCAATAGGATCACACACTAGAGTTCAAACATTTGCTTAAATGCTCAATCAAAATAGATGGGACTACTTTTATATGAAACTGATAATTCACATTTTACTGTACTGTCTCAGCCAGATTGTCTCTGGAGATGGCAATTTCATCAGTCCACTTGGAAGCTTTTGTCACAGATCAAAATATTACCCCTTTGACTTTTATAACTGTAAATTTTATACTAATAAAATTGTCCACTGTATATTGCTGCTGGTATGTATCATAAGAATTTTAGGAACAAAGAAATCTTTCTCCTTGCAAGCATAGTGTCTGGATGACTGTCTGCTGCACTCTATCTCATATTCCTTCAATTGAATATCTAATTTGCCAAATCCCAGTGATGGGATGACAGTTTATGCCAACTGAGAGCTTCAGTCTTTTTGTTTCTTGTTGTTAGGTTTGGGGTTTTGTCTTTTGTTTGTTTTGATTTAACTCGTATTCAAAATCATCTAGATTGGAAGTATCTTTGGGGTTTTTCTGTGAATGACAGAATAGTTATAAACCAGACACATTGAACTATCTCACTTTGGATAAGAATACTTGCAAAGGTTTTACTTACGACTGTGACTTTCTATGTGCTTCCACTTTTTAGATGATCTTTCCCTTCTTTCACGTCTTCCACACTTTTAATCACTGCTTCAAAACAGAGATTAGATGGGAACTGTTTATCTCCTTGTGCAACAACATGCTGTGTAACTTAACTGTGGTCAGACAAATTTCAGTTCTAACTTACTGAGAGCAGAGGCTGAGATTATGAGGCATAAGACTGACATAGGACTGTTGCCAGGCCTGGGGAAGAAAGACCTTTAAAACTGAGATGCTTAGCACTATTGCATTAAAGAATGCAGAAGGATAGGGCGAATTTAGAACTGCATTTCCATAATGCAAGATCATCTATGTTACATCCTTTATGCGCTTGTACTTAATTTAACATTTGCCTGGGCCTGTAATTGCATCTAAGCATTGATCTATCAATCTGTAGTACCTCATATCACATGCAAACAAAATTTATCTTCACACACCTGTTGTGCATTATTTAGGACCAGCACATCCAAAAATCAAATGTCTATTATGATTTAAAAGACAATTTTGTAGCAAAAACTCTTTTTAATTTTGTTTTTATTATTCATTAGAGGGCTCAACCACTGTTATTATATAGATTATCACAGGATGAGAAAGAGAAAAAAACCACACCTCCAAACTCAGCACACAAGCAGGCAACCCTCATTTGCCAAGTCTATTGCATTAAAGCATCTGTAAAACCCTTCCAAATAGTAAGGCAAGGTTTGTATTCTCTATTTTCAACCACTGAGAAGTAAAAAAGACCAGGTAGATAGACATGAAAAGAAAAAATGAAGAGGTAAAAGAAAAAGCACTCTAAATAGAATGCTAAACAGGAACATGAGAAACTGATAAGTGACAGAAGCCAAGAAACCTTCAAGACAAAGACAAGAAATACATGTGAAAAACTGAAAAGATTACAAATACGGCAAAAAACTAACCTGGCAATGCTTTGCAGTCATCTTAGGATCTCAAGAATCACCTTTAGCAGTCTAAAGAGAGGAGAAGCAGAGACAAAATGCATCTACCGAGGAGCTGAAAGTGTTGACATTTATTTCATCCTAAGGAAAGCTTTTAAAAGTAAAATATTGAATTCATAATATTTAAAGTCGATAGAAATTACACAGAAATAGAGAAGCATCGATAGCTCTGGCACGTATCTGTATGTAGTGGGAGTAAGTACTATAACCAGAGAATTATACAAATGAAATTACATCTGCAGATGAAAAAGCGAAAAAATTCAGAATCTGTTTTCCAGCTGAATTCAATCTACACAAAATGTAGAAAAGTTGAAGTTAGATTTGAAACCCGCTCTCCACTGAAATTTATGCAGCACAATTAATATTGCATGTATTTTATGCACTCCATTCTTGTCTATTCGTGATTTACTGCTGAGTGAATTTTCAAGGGTAGTATGATAGGATATCACTTCAAAGTGAAAAACTTCAGGAATTTTGATCAGATTATTATTAATCATTTGTATGCATAATTTTATCCCTTCTAAAGTAGTTCCAGGCAGCTTCACTTGTAAACATTTAATTGAAGAGTCTTACTTGTGAGATGTGAGACAAAACAGAAACGATGAAAAAATACATATCATCTATTAGATGCAAGAGTTTTAAGGAAGAAAAGAGGCAACATGAAATTCACACTGAAGCCAAGAGTCATAACAGAAGAGGCAGAAGAGTCTACTCACATAACGACATTTCTAGAATAATGCTGAAATCTAAAACATCTGCAAATATTTTTCCTGATGAGGTGTCAGTACGAAATCACAAACATCCAAAGGGATGGACTTCTAGTAATGCCCATATTATTGTCATTCTTTTGTCACAGGAGATACATGCCTAAATATCAGATGAAATGAGGGAGAAGTCACAAGTGCATGTGTAAACCCATAAGATCCTGAGACAGCCAAATGTGTCTGCAGGTCCCATATCCAGGTGGTGACCAAATGAGGGCCTGTGTACTCATGGAGTTGATAAGGACTCCAATTTTTATTACTTTTTGCATGTTTCAAATTTTTGTTTTGTGGAGGATAGTCATCTCCATTGGAGAATTAAAACACGTGAGGGGTAGGAGGGGGAAAAAAACAGTGAATAGATTTTTCAATATTTGGACTCCATGGAGTAACATTTTTTAAAAAAGACTCGATTTTTGAATTTCCTTTTTTTTCAGACTCAAAACAGTGTTCTTAGTAATAGTATATCACACACTTCTTTCCATCTCCTTTCATTTTTACTTCAATTTTTTGGTCTCTGCACACAACCTTTCCACATTTCCAGCCTGAATAAACAAGAAATGGGTTTCCCATCCTCATTGCTCAACAGTAAAGCACAGGAGGAAAAAGGAGAAAGAATTAAAAGCTATGCACATGCAATTAAGCAAAAACATACTCTGGTAATGCTTTAAAATTATTAGGAGCAAGGCAACTCCAATGTGGAAGCTCTAGAGGCTCAGGTTCAGAGATGTGTTCCTATGTGCTGCCTCTCACCACATTCTCATTTCTTTTGCGCTGCTTATTCTTGCTCCAATCCTTTGGAAAGGGATTATCAAAGGTAGTTACTTGCAATAACAGAGGTTTAGACTCAGTGACCCAGAAGGTCCTTTAGTTTGAAGTTCCTCTGAGTAGTCTAATTTCCTCCCCAGCCACACTCCATAAGCTGCAGCTTTCCGAGTAATAGCAGAATCGACCTCTTCCTTGCATACAACAGCTTTTATTGAAAGCAGAAATATTTTTCTGCTTCCTAGCACAAAGTTGTACCACGGTAACTGGGCAAAATAGCATTGTTTGCACACTAGTGAAAAGAGGTAACACTGGCATCCAAAGAAAGTTATATCTATAAAATCTTTTATTTTAGACTAATAGGCCTGGCTTTAAGTTACATTTTAACCATGAACACGGGAGAAGCTGTCCCAGATGGTGAATGTAAAACGTGCTGTAAATTTTAATGAAGCAAATAAGTCACTAATAACCATAATGCCAACACTGCTGCATTTTTGGTAGATGTTAATAAAGCAAAATTCAAAAAGAGCATGCAGCATTCAAATAAGTGCCTAAGAAGCCCAATATAATTTGCTAATTCAGCTATTCACACTTTGATTGCACAGCCTCTGGTCATCTGCTCAAGTACAGCTGCTTCATGTAAAAACAAATAAAAAAAAAAAGAAGTTTTATTGTCCACCACTTTGATTGCACAGCCTCTGGTCATCTGCGCAAGTACAGCTGCTTCATGCAAAAACAAATAAAAAAAAAAGAAGTTTTATTGTCCACCAGATGTCCCAGCTTGTAATACTTGCTGCTACAATTCAGGTCACCCAAGGTTCAAACACATTCAGAAATTGATTGTTCTTGGATGGCCAACCTTGTGACAGTGGTCAAGGCACTTCGACCCTGGGTTTATCCCAATGGGATGTGGGGGAGCTCTTCTGTGTTGAAAGAGATGTGCTTTTGTGTTATGAATATTATAGGCACCTCAAATAGATAATTACTATTACAGCTCAGGGGAAGAGCTGGAAAGAGCTAGAGTGGGAAGACTTCAAGCAACACATGCCCTGCCTCATAAGGACACTGAAAACCCACTACCAGCTATGTTTTCTTTCCTGAAAATGAATTTATTATTATTAAAGAAAAGGTATAAAAGCACAAGGCACAACAGCCACTGCTGTTCTGCAGCACTGTTCTTGATAGGGTGTTAGACTACATATGTAGTGCAGCCAGTACTTCTCCCCAGATCAAATGTAAAAATCAATGGAGCAGAATTATCAGCTGGAGCTAAAACATCTTGCACCAAGGGTTCCTGCTGTTGTGCTGTGCAGAGCAGGTTTGAAATCAGCAGGCAATGTTTTGTTTATGGATTTTACAGAGCTGATGACTAAGGAAAAGTTGGGCTAGAGGGGAAGAGAGCTTGTTTCTGCAAACACCTCCTCCTCCAGAGGAAGTAAAGGGCATCAGTGAATGGAAGGAATCTGAGCAGAGCCAGGCATATTTGTCAGAGCCACTGAAGGCATGGCTATAGCACACAGATCCCAGCACCAGATTCCCATTAGGATGAATTGAGAAGGCTGATAATTTTATACAGAAGTCCACAAGACCTAAAATACCTAAAGTATGCCTTTACTGCACAAGGTACAAAAAAACCCTGAAACTTCCCAAACACGTCAAGATGTTTCAGAGCAACCTTTTCTTAAGTGGGACCTGAGCAGCCTGTCTTAGCAACACAAGCATTTGTTTCTCACCTTCTCTGATGATTTATGAGGAACAATATCTTGACAGGAATATTTTGCTAGGAGTAATGTTGTTCTGCTATACATAATTTACACAGTGCTGCAGAAGGTAGGAAAAGTTACATATTTGTCAGGCAGCTACCTCTCACCATACAGTTCCTCTCAGAACATGGAATTTTAGAACCTGTATGCAGGGAGCACTAGCCCCTGCTGCTTAAACATACATTGCAATTAATAGAAAAGTGACTTGAAGGAAAACTTTCCCTCTTGAGCTTTACTACTATTAGCCCCTATATCAAGAAAAAACACAAGAAACAGAGGATTAGTCAGCCAATTATTTCACAGAAAAATGAAAGTCCTTCCTGCCCTGCAAAGAACTGAATTTTGGAAGAGTTTTTAATGCCTATGAAGGGGTTTTGCCTCTCAGCTTGTACAGCTTTAAACCATCAGCCTATTTGTTCTTCAAAGCCTGCATTTCTCACTTTGTTCTCACAGTTCAAGAGCTCCTCCTCCCCCATTTTCTCCCCTCAGCACTTACTTGCTTCTCATCCCCACAGTCGACCTGCCATGATGCCCACACAAGTCAATTTATCAGTCCCAGCTACTCCTCATTTTATTGCCTAGTTGCAACTGATAACCACAACCCATGTCCTTGAGTGTCCTTCGAAACCTGACTCCTTCTTACAGTTGTGCCTGCTTTCCAGCTCTCACTGACAAAGAAATGCCACTATGTCTGTTATCTTTCTCCATCTCTGTTTTGAAAATTTATTCCCACCTACATCAGTAGCCAACCACTGTCTCTGTACTCTGACTCTTGGCAAGGCACTAAATAGCCATCAACAGTCTAGAGGACATGGAACAACAGCTGGCTCAGTGACTAGTCTACACTGAAGCTGAGGACTCACTGCTGCTGGTACAGGAGCTATGCAAGGAGCTATGCATCTGCAGGGCCCTCTGCTATCCTGTACACCGGGAACAGAAGAGCAACATGGCTAGGGTCAAACCATGTGCTAGCCTCAGGCTCACTATGACTTTGGGTCAGTCACTTCATCAGCCTTAACAGCTCATTTCTGCCACATCAAAGCAGGAGAAATATTGCTCAGAAATGTGGTAAGCTTACATCCATCTAAAAATGTAGCAGAGACTCAGGGAAAGTGAAATTTAGCAGCTTCAAACAGTTAAAGGGATTAGGTTTGAAAACGTTGGATCAAATTTTAATCATGTCAGGAGAAAACCACCTACATGCCCAGGGAGCAAAAGATCTATCCCAGGACTTGCATAGAGATTGTTGTCCCAAATGCACATCCTTGCCTTTTCCACACAGTTCAGGCAGGACATGGTATGTGCATACACTCAGGCTTCTGAAACACCTGCCCAGCACTCACCCAGTGGCTCCTGGCTAATTACCAGTCCCATGCTCTGTGCCAGGTTTAACAATAATTGGAAAGCTGTCTTTTCATTCCCATTTATCACAGGCCCCCAAAAGCTGGGACAAGTGTTGGAAGGATTAAATCAAATTTAAAAGAAAAAATAAAGCAGATGTGGGAGGGACCAGAGGGGTGAGAGGTGATACCCATCCTTGGTGGAGCTGGGATGCAAAAGGAGGGAGCAGGTGCATGGAGCGGCACTGTGCCTCCCACTCATTTACTGCCACCACATTCTGCAGAGGTCCTAGTACCAGGCTTTTCATCCTGGAGCGATGCTGGCAGCGTGCAGCTCCTGCGAAGACAAAGGGAAGCCTGATCTGCTCCGTGCCAAGATGGCAACCCCAGCACCCAGGCTGCCCTGGAAACCCACCCCAGCTGCAGTCACTCTGCCTTTCTTGGCAGGAAGCACCACGACACCAAGTGCCACTCCTGGCCATTGTACAGGCTCATACAGACTAATCCTCTCAGAAGTTATCCTAATGAATTAGCAGCTACTGGATTAGATGGGAGACAGGCTGCAGCTGAAAGCAAACCAAAATTTCCCCTTGTACCTCTGTTTCTAAGCATCAGTTTTAGTTTCCAGCTATCAAAAGATATTTTTTCACCTTTTTAATCATCTGCTCTGTTGAAGACCCGTTGATCTGAACAACATAAAATTTGATTCTATCTTTTTAAGACTCGGTGTCACTTTTAGGTTATTTCTAGCTCTCACAGTTTCATTGCCAGGCAGACAATAAGAGGTACTTTTCAAGCTGCAAGGACTAGTGTCCAGGATTATATAACTGGGAGAACAATATGTGACCCAAATCTAATGGCTCAGAAAGTGAATGTAAGGAAGGAGTGATTATTTGTCAAGTCTCATTTTTAAGTCGATTTCAGGAGCTTCTGAACACTGAGGGTTGAACAATTTGTATCATTGCCAATTTCTTAAAACTGTTTTGGTCCCCTCTGGTGCCTCAATTATGCAAACTGCACTGTATCCACAGACAGTGTTTACACTTTCAATAGCAGATCTTAATATCTAAGCAGACATGCTAGCAACGTACCTCACTGGGTTTTCTTTGAGCATTTATCATAAAAGTCCTTGGGACTGTGCAATTAGAATTCACCCTTTATTGACCTCTGTTATACTTTGAATTATCCATTATCTAGGCTTTTAGTAAATAGCTACTTTTTTTTTCCATTTCCTTCATTGTTTCAGAGAACACTTAATTCACCTAATTCAATGGAGTTAAGTCTTGCTTTCACCAGCAGAAAGTAAAAATTGGGACTTCCCATTTCCTGCCTCTTCAGCAGGTATAGGTCTGAACTTCTCTGAAGTCCACAGAAGTATCTCACCCACAGCTACCTTGAGACAGCTAACCTGAGCCAGATTCTCAGCTGTCTGACATCTGGTGAAATCAGTAATTCAAAACTGACTGTTAGGCAACATCTGAGCATCTCACCCATATGGATAAGAGAAAGCCATAGTGCAGGAGGAATATGAAAAAGCCTTTAGAAGCAAATAGAATACATGGCATTATACATGAACTACATGAATGTTGCAAAGGGATTTTTTTTCTTCCTGTCCCCCTTTTGTTTTAAAATGATACTGAGCTTTTTCCTCTAGATTTCACAGATCTCAGTCCTGTGTGTAACTGTAGCTAATATTTTTTCTTTGTCTAAATATAATCCCCTAGTCATGTTATTGGTTTAAGTCTCAGCCCAAGGGCAGAAATAGGACTTGCCATTCAAATTAGTATGACTGTATTAGCATATGTTTTAAACTCCAGGAAGTTTTATTCTGCATGTGCTTCGCAATCTGAAGCTGAATTTGGATTTGAATTCTGGGAACACCTTTACTGATTTTGATCTGACCTAAATGATGCCAGACTGGGTGTATTTTAGAGATACAGGCCTGTATTTTTCTTGCAAATACTCATGTGTAAAGGAGATGGTAGATTATATATTGCAGCCTAAAAATGAAATCCACAAATCCTAAAGAAAAACCCACCTAGAAGGAAAGCAGATAAACTGCTATAAAAGAGGGCTACTCACAGACAAGTTCAAAGTCCAATTTCAGATTTTCCCTTAAAAATTTGTCACAAGAAATCTCTTTCTAATGATAGGTAAGTATATTTATCTCTGTACAGCACCATGCACTTGGTAAAGCAGTATAATGTTTCTCTTCCTTCCCTGGATTCTCACTGTTTCCACATCCCTGGCAACATGCATGTTATAATACAAAAGGTTCAAATAAATCAAGGGCCCGGGGCCTATGGAATAACAAAGAAACAAACAAGTACCTTGTCATGGCTAAACCCCAGCCAGTCACCAAACACCACGCAGCCACTTGGTCACTCCCCCACCAATGGGATGGAGGAGAGAATCAGAAGAGTAGCAGATAAACTCATGGGTTGAGATAAAGACAGTTTAATAGAGAAAGCAAAAGCCACACACACAAGCAGAGCAAAACGAGAAATTAATTCACTGCTTCCCATAGGCAGGAGGTGTTCAGCCATCTCCAGGAGAGCAGGGCCCCATCACAGATAACGGTTCCTTGACAAGACAAATGCCATCACTCCAGATGCCCCCTCCTCCTTCTTCCTTCTTCCTCCCACTTTTACTGAGCATGATGTCATAGAGCATGAAATAGCCCTTTGGTCAGTTTGGGTCACCTCTTCCAGCTGTGTTTCCTCCCAAGTACCCCCAACATCCTTGCCAGTTAGGCAGCATGAAAAACAGACTCTGTGTAAGCTCTGCTCAGCAATAACAGAAACATCTCTATATTATCAACCCTGTGTTCTGCACAAATCCAAGACATAGCCCCATACTAGCCACTGTGAAGAAAATTAACTCTGCCCCACAGGCAACAATTTGGAAACCATTGCAGTACAGATAAGTTTGCTTTTGCAGCTACTGCAGAAGTTTTTTTGTAGGGACATTAACATCCAGAGGTCCTTTTCCATGTACGATCATTTTGTCATATCCATAGCTTCTGTGATTTATTCTAGATCACACATTCCAGTTTATCTTCAGAGCCACCTAGTAAGATAGATATGTACCACCATCTTCCCAGGGACAAGAAATGAAGCAAATAGAACTTAAGAGCTCCATCAGGTTATATTTTAATAAATAATTAAATGCTAAGAAGTGTTTAAAAGGTGAAAATACAAACCCAGAAACTGACCAGAGGCACCATGAGTGGGATTCATCGACATACAGACTACTTAAATGAATTCAAGTTTGCCTGAAGATCCAGGTTTGCTTAATTTGATACCACTTTTATCACCTCCGTGGTAATTTAATTTTTATATTTTAATGCTGATAAGACCTACTTCCTTTTAAATTTAAAGAACATCTATTTCCCCCACAAGAATGTTTCATCATCTAAACCTACAGTGATTCTGAAAACTTGTCATTAAGTGCAAATCTGTAGCAGAAAACTCAAAATGACCTACTAGGAAAACAAGATTGTAAGTACTACATTTAACTTCAGTCTACTCATAATTAGTGTGTTTAAAGGTTGGTAAATGAAACCCACTTCATTTAAGTAAGACGGTCTCTTTCTGCATTATATTTCTGCATTCTATTCATGGCCTGCCTGAGCAATGCTCTGTTAAAATCCCATTTTAAAGTCCCTGCTTTGTGAGATGACATTTTAATGTAGTCAGTGCTCATCTCCAGAGTTTTCCATGAAAAAAAAAAGTGTCTGTTCTGAAGAGATAAAGCACGAACACACACAGGCTCAAAACCCCTCGTGAGAGGGCAGAGGTTCAATGCTAATGTTTCTGTTCTCTGTGCTTCTTCATTAAGTAGTTTGTTAATTAAAAGCCTTTTCTGGTTTTGTTTTTGTTTGACAGAAGCAAAGTATTTGATCTGCTAAACCCTTTATACCTGGTCAGACGCTCATCCCTCTCATCTTCCATCACCACATGACTATCTGCAATCCTCCTCAAACATTGGTTCTGCCTTGGAGCCCATAGGGATTTTGCACAGCCTGAATTTATATTAGTTAATATAGCACATTTACCTCCCCCCACCTCCTGCCCCTACTTTGTCAGAAGATGTCTGTTGACTTGCATTGACAAGGATATTAACAACCCTGGGGAAAATTTTTCCTTATCTTGTCAGTGCAAGGTGGTGCTTGACATGCTCAGTGCCACAGTCTAAGCACAGCTGGGCAACCACTGCCCAAACAGGAACACTCATGATAGATGAGTTTATTTAAAACCTGTATCAGATACTGATGGCTGGCTTAAAACACCTGCCTTGCCTGTACCACAAGAAAGCCACCAGGCCAGTGAAACACCAACCATCACCCATCAGCAAAAGCTGCTATTTGGCTAATAGTTAACTTTCTGACCTATTACTCTGCTCTTTCTGTTTATGTGCCAAACCATGAAAGATGAGGAGGCACACATTTAAGTCACCTGATAGCAAACATATGCCAATATTTACTTGTAGTTCTTGATGCTGTTGTCATTGTCCTTGAATACAGTTACATGGAGAACAAAAGAAAACCAGAGCTAACTTTCAGGCTGACTTTGCTGTGTACTTCGCACATACAATCTTCTTCACAAGAATCATCCTACAAAACTTAATTCATTCAGCAGCTAAACATCCAGCATTACATATCAGTGCTGATTGTGCAACAGGCTGGCATGTTGAAAGGTGATTCATTCCTCTTAGCATAGGACTAGAAGTGCCTCTCTATCTCCATTCTTCATATAGAAGCACCTGAGTCAGCAAACTCGTGAATGGCTAAAGAGAGCAAAGCTGAATCCCTACCTCAGCTCTGTAGTGTAGACCAGCCATGGATACAAACCAGCTGTGTTGAAATCAATGCTGATCACCAGGAAAATCAGGAGACCTTGGCTCTCACAGGCAGAATGACCTTGCTCACCCATTTTGTTACATGAAAGTCAAGAAGACAATTAAAGGAGCATCAGTACCAGGCAGCAGCGCAATTGCAGCAGCCAGAACATGAGCAACACTGAGAGGAAGCATGCACACAGCCTGGGGACAACAGGGGGTTGAATGACCAGCAAACCACCACTGGAGTAGTCTGCATGGCAAACTCTCCTCTCTCCAGCACCTGTTTTTAGCAGAGATTATGGTTGCCTCTCACCTGTGGCAGCAGAATTCAACTCCATCCCTCCCATGTTGCATACCAGATGCACAAAATAATTAAAACTAGGTCATGTTGCAAGACATCAGATATCTCCAGCATCGTTTTAGTTTTCATAGCTTCCTACTTGGTTCAATTTTCTACAAACTTCAAGCAATTTCTAAAATGTCTGTCTCACACTCTTAAGGAGAAAGATTGCCGGTGACAGAAGACATGAAAAATAAATAATTTCTATTGAGCTTTTCCTCTCAAAAAGAGGAAAATCTGGGTAAAAAGCAAGCAGTAGTAGTCGTTTACTAAAATGAGCCCATGCAAGAACAAAGAAAAGAGCACACGGCTTCTTTAGCATGCAGTGTACAGTGCAGGTAAGTTTAGAATATAAATAAGTACATATTTTTTATTTTTGACTCCAAGAAATATGCAAGAAATTGCGATGCTGCACAGGAAAGGCCTAAGTATGGATTTTGCTTCTACACATATCTCTAAAATCGGTACAACATTAAAACATTGAAAATGGACAGCAGCTGTATTTTTATTTTTTAAGCTAAAAGGAAGACTTACACACAGTCAACCAATATCATCTGAACAGACTCCAAATGCTGGTACTGGTACAGAAGAACCTTTTAGTTTAAGAGTCAAAGCCTGGGAAAAAGATTCCTCTTTTACATGTACTCATTACAGTGTATAAAATCAAAAAGGACTATGAGTTTGCCTACAGTATATAGAAATTGTGAGTGTTTATACATTCTGAAAGAGAGAAATTTAAAATATGGAGTAATTCTAGAAAGAGTTTAACAATTATCAAGTAATAGTTTAAACATTATTCTAAAAATTATATTCCTGTTATTCTGAGAAGAAACATGTCACAAAGAAGGGTGCTTTTGTTGTTGGGGGGTTTTGTCCATTGTTTACAGATACTTTCTATAGGTGTTTGCCAGAGCTTTGGGTCTCCTTGGTTCACCTCACATTCTTTCTCTATCATTCACATTTACCCCCTACATGTTATTAAAAAAAAAAAAAGTTTTAACATAGATACTCTTTACTGAGAAAATGAAAAGGGTTTTGATATACTAGAATAAAAAAACCTCACAGTATTACCTGGATCAACCTTTTATCCTGTCTACAAGGCATTTTAGCCTCCCGTCGTTCCTTGAACTTTCCCATTTTTGATTGTTGTCAACTTTCTCTGTTATTAGATTCAAAACTGCAGAATTCATTATTTTATTAGTGTAAAAAAAATCCCTCCTAATTGCATATTATAAATAAATCATGAATTGTCTTTCACGGGGTCTAATTCACTCCTGTGACCCCAAATGATTCTTTCCACTCTAAATATCAACTATGATTCAATGCAGGAATTTCAAGAACAGTGTATAATTTTATGCAACAATCTTTCTTTTTTAGGGTGCTAATTTCAAAATTGAAACTAGATGGTCCTTTTTTTTTGGTCTCTTCATGTCTTTTTAGGTCCCTCTAACAATCCTAACCTATCTTTATGAATCTTCATGGCTAACAACGGGGATATTTAAACAGCACAATTATCACCTAGCTAAAGATTTAGTAGATGAATTCTTGAACTTTTGTATTTATGCAGGAATAGCAGTAAAAACCAAGAGGATAGTGTTAAAACTTTGAAAAAAGGCACCAAAATAAATATTGACTTGCAATGTTTTCTTTTAAGCATCTTCTTATTTATCTTCAAATACAGTAACTCCAAAAAAAAGCCAAACACTTTAGAATTAGACAAATCTGGTGACTGATGACTGTCTGCTAACATATTATGTACATCACCACCAATATATTTTCAATGGAATCCCTGGCTCACAGTGAATTGCTCACACACCACATCCCTGGTAGATTAGGGAGCAGCACAGATAAGCTCCGAGGGATAAGAGTTGTTATATTTTTGCACTTTGATTTTAAAACATTGATTGTAATTCCAAGTTTTCAAAAGCTAAATCTTTTACAGACATTTCAGTCTTTGACACATTTATTTGAAATACTGTATAAAATGCCCAGTTTTTAGTACCAGGTTTCTCTTTCCACAGAAAATTCTACATTGTGCATGACCAGTATCCATGTGTAATAATGGTCAATGAAAACCTGGGACCTACTTCTAACAAAGCCAAGAAGAGAAAGGTAACTGATTTCAACGGTACAAAATCCAATCCACAAAACCTTAAACCATATAACCTAGATATAAACTTCAGTTCTGCTCTGGGTCAGAGTGCCAATTCTTGAGGAATATTGGCCTTATTCATGTAATAACGCATTTATGAAGCACAGTATTTATTTTAATCGTAGTTATGCAACTGAACATATCAGTTACACAACTTCAGAATTAATGGCTCAATGGTTATTTTGTTTATCCCAATCTATGTATAGTTTGCCACTTTTATGCTAAGCAGCAAGCAATGCTGGTTAAATTAAATTAATTAAAAAATCTATAATAGCTATTAAACCTAAAAAGTTATGATTTAACAGTCCTAAGACATCATCACCCTATGATTCCTTTAAAAGGGAAAAAAAAAAGAAAATCCAAGCAAAAAAGCAAACCTCCTCAATTTTAATGTGGTTATTGAATTCAATCTGTTTTATCACATACTCTCACTAAACTGATTAGAATTTTCAAAGAATATATCAGCAGGTTAAAACAGCTTCATGAATGAGCTAAACATCTGTGAATTGTCCTTTATCAATCACTTCTAGTTCCCCTTCCTCTCCTATGTTTATTCAATATTAGCAATTTAATCAGAAAGACAAGACATTTATAGGAAACAGAAGAGACATTATAGATTTCTACAGTGTCTAACTACAAAAACTCTAAATGCTTAATATTCTGGAAATTTTCTGCAACATTTGCAATCAAATTATCTCTTTTGTGCAACATTTCTGACATTTTTTGTCATAAATCAGCTGCAAAATTTTTTTCAAACTTGATTCACCTAAGACATGGAATGATTAATCATGAATACTACTACTAGCATTGTTTTCATTTGCTTAATGGATGTAGCTGAATACCTAAGGAATTTCAGAGCCTACCTCTAATGTCCAAATCTTCAGTTTGTGAAAGCAACTCCTGTGCAGAACTTGGATTGTTTAGGCCTAAAAGAATAGAAGGAGCACATAATGAAATAAAAGGGGAAAAGTAACACATTTTACAGTTTCAAAATTATTTTAGGAGAAGTCATGTAATGCAGAATGCAGTAAGTCATAAAGACAAAACAGGTTTTATTTTGGCCAAATTGTTCTGCTCATCTTTACTGGCACCTTTTATTAAAAACATTTAAAGATAGAACTTCTAATATCTTCTTTTTTTTGCACACCACCAAAATTACAGGAGAACTGCTAATAATGGATATGAGACTTCATAATTAAGCTAGTTAAGTTCCTAGACTGGAAAATATCTTATTTCATTATAAAAATCCCAAGTGGCAAAGAGATTTATTAAAATTATGCTCAATAGAAAAGGAAAAGCATATCAAAAACAGTAGGAGACTTTAAAACTAATTCTCATTTCAAGAACAACTGTGTGTATTTTCAGTGTCTATCCAATCAGAACAGTCATGTATTAAAATAAATATAGTTGACCAGAATGCAAAAGGCTGAGAGTTCCTTCACTTGTTTAGAGAGAGGAAAGAGAAGGTGGGAAAGTAAGAAATCTTCTCCTGCAACAGCAAGAGTAGATGAGTGTGCTAATAAAACAGAGTCCTATTAATATATAAGTACACAAGTAATAATAAATTCCAAAATCAAAACCGGAGAGAGTTAACATCTTTATGAGAATTAATATTGCAAAGAGACTCCAAGTCTCCAATAGAATCAGAACCAAGACATCAGTATTTCCAGGTCTGACAAGATGTGGTCTGGTTTGGGATTTTAATTTGTTCAGCTCCACTGCTAATTAAAAACTTCTACAGCTTCCAAAAATGATTTAAGGGGGAGATCACAAGACAACATGACCTGCCTATATTTTATTTTTAGATCCAAGGCCAGCCATAGCTTTCAAAAAACTCAGAAAAGAGCATGGATAAAATATGGAGTGGAATGGTCACACCAGCAGCTGCTAACAGCGCCAACTCAAATGTTAGTCTGTTCCCATGGACTGACCAACCTACTCAGATTGAAAATAGCCTCCAGACACAGGTTAAGAGATGATTCATGCAGGGAAGAGTTAGAAGGACTTTAGATATACGCAGAAATGATCTGAGAGGGCCAGCAGCAGTCGAGTCAAAATTCAATTATATACTATATCCAAGGAGCGTGGGTGCTTTGAAGTTATCCTAGCAAGTGTCTGAAAATTACTGTGTTCATATAAGACTCACTTGTAGACACAGCTTTCTTCTTCTTTTTTGTTTCTTTTTGGTGTGGGTTTATATTTTGGGGGTTTTTTGGTGGGTTTTTTTTGGTCAGTAGGAGTTAGACTAAGGAAATGAGAAGGACCTATTAAAAGCTTCATCTATATTGACATGTTGCAGCAGTGTTTTCTGGGATCCCTGCCTCACCCATCCTACTCCAGATGGGAGATCTGGTCAAAACTCCCACACCCTTCTTCCAGGCTGTGCTCCCAGCTTTTCTTGCACATATAGCAAGAGTTCATCACACCTAGAGTGTGGTGAGTCTGTGCCCAGCAGCCTGGCATGGACCTGAGATGTAGCCACAGAACAGCACACAACAGATATACTGAAAGCTCAAGACTGCCTTTGCATTTGCTACCTGAGTTACAGTACAAGTGATCTGAACAAGAAGTAGTTTCAGTTTAAGAGCAGAGCCTAACAAGGAGACAGGAGACTAGTGTCTGGCAAGTTAAGAGCAGAGACCAAGTGCAATGGGAGTTTTCTTCAAGCTCCAACCACTGCAGGCAAGTGAATATCAGCAGGATGCATGGCAGTTGCCTGCAGCTCTTGCATTCAACTCCACTGTGCTAAAATGTCAAACAGGATCTTTGCCACTGGCATAAACATCTTAGAGAAGCTTCAGGGAATATACTTCAGAGCTTACATCTCTGATAGTTCTTGTCTTGCAGCATAGGAAAGGTCCCTCAGAAACAAACACAGACTGTGAGTTGTAGTGAAGACTAGGTTTTCAGCTGCAAACAGATGAGGTTTGGGAAGGAGAGGAGGAAAGAAGTCAAGATTTGAGGAATTACAGAAAGGTCAGATGCTTACCTTGCACATGCAGCTCTTTCAGCACAAACCTATACCACATGGCACCCTTAAAAATATAAATAGAACTGTTCCTGCAACATTTACAATCACATATCCAAAGTTCCCAAGGAACAGCAGAAGTCAGTTGTACAGAGGAGTGTGACACCAAGGCCCAACTCAGTGCAAAGAAAGAAATACTTCTCTTTGGCTCTCTCTGTGCCTACCAGGGTGGTGATCACATTAAATGGCAGAAGGTAGTAAAAGGGCACTCCAGGCACATTACATTCCATAGCTTCATGGTCTATGTGAGATACTGTTCTTCAAGAAAGCATTGCATGATGCCTTATCAAACCTTTACAGAGGTTACATGTTCCCACAAGTGCAAACAACTGGAAAGGATCAGATTGATAAATGAACATCCAATGTTCAGAACCAAGAAGTCAGCAAAGGGAAAATACTGCAGTAACAATCTGTATTTTTCCCACAAGGTACGATAGTCTTTATGACAACTGTGATACGCAGCTTTATATAGAGACTCTATTCCCACTCCAGCCCTTTTCTTAGATAAACATTACCAAGAGAACAACAAATTACAAACACACAAGCACATGTATACTAGGGAGTGTGATGTCCTGAAAAGATAGACAGCCTTGTTAATTTTTCATCCCTTGTAAAGAATGTACATGACTGTGGTAGGACTGCTGAGAGTTGTGAGTTATATGGGGCTATATGTAAACCTAAAACAAGTTGTGCTCTCACAATCTGAATTAAGTAGAGCAGAGTGCACAATATGGCTAATTGCATTTATTCTTCCTTTTTTGATCACATACAATTTCCTTTCATCTTAAGAGCTGTGTTGGAACAATGAAGAGACAGCTCGTTTGTATTTTGTTAGCATTTATTTTATGAACTGCATTCTCAGACTACATATTTTGTGATCAAGAACCACAAAAATTTAGAGAGAAGCTGCACTATTTTTTTTCCTTATTTTATGCTTATGTGACACTGTCACAAAAAGTGTTAAAATGGACAAACATGTATGGTTTTGTACAATTGTTGCACAGTGAATGATACCCAAATAAATTCCTTTTTCCTCTCTTTAATTCTGGTAGATATAACAGATTGAGACATTGCTAGAAAACTACTAGACTAAAGTAATTAAACAGTGCAATGTGCAAACAGCATTTTAGAGTCAGCAATTAGATGATTCAAATTAGATGTTTATTTGCCCAAACATGTCTGTAAGTCTCGTCGAACAAAAGGCTTCATTTGCAAACAATACAGCACCAGACTTTCAAAGCACAGTGCTACAGCACTGCAGACCACTGCTTGTGGTAGGTGCCCAGTTCATCCACTTGCCTATTCCTTTTCCTACCTGCAGCTCTCTCCAATAGCAGACATCCATCATACTGATGCATTGGTCAGACACATACACACCCCAGAGGCAGCACAGCTCCCTGCATTTACAACAGTCACTCTAAAGGTAGGTATGGGCTGTACCTTTGACTAGCTGACTATAGATTTCTAAATGGAGGGAAATAGAGCCCCTCAGAAATACAGGATGATCTGATGAAATGTGTTTATTCGTCTTTTGAAACTTGTTAGAATTTTTAAATTAGTCAAATGTTTCTGAAACATTCCTGTTCACAGACTTGAAAATTGAAGTACTTGCGCCCAATCAGATGCAACATGAGAAAAAAAGGCAATGACCACGATGTGTTTTAATTTTGTTGTTGCCATTGTGATACGTTTGAGAGAACAGCGCTGTAATGCAAATAATATCCCACTGCCTGCTCAGTTTCAGACCCTCTCACACTACTAAAAAGAGTCCTGGAAACTTGATATTCCCATGAGTTTTCTTTGCAGTCCAGGTCCACCTATTATCTAGAAAATGGTGCAAGTCAACCCACTAAATACACACAAACCTTACAAAAACTGCCACATGACAGACTGAAACTGTGGCATTCATTATTTAACACTGAAAAATCCACACAATTAATTTGTCTATGAAAGAGCATAGACAGGTGTCTTAAAAAGACCTATAACCTTTGTCTTTCTCTCTCCTTGAGTTAATTCTTATGGCGTATATTTCCACCATTATGCTGTCTGTGAACAAGTGACCTCTTTCCAGAGAGAGCCAAAAAATTATCCGAGAGGTCGCATGCGATCTTTAAATCTGTTCTTTGACAATGCAATATGAGCAATGCACATCCTGTATCTTAGAAATCTCTCCCTTAATTATAAACTGTCAAAATACATACAGAAGTCTCATAAATAGTTTTTACTAACATTTGACATTAACTATCCAACACATTGTCCTTGTAAAACAAGCTGAACCTGAGTATTGGTTTAAATACACGTACCCAGCCAAACAAGGAACACAACCCATTCAGACACAGAATACTGCAGCCCACCATAAACACAACAGGAAAAAAAGCAAATTCTATGTTGGCCACAAATTTCTGATGAAACATTTTCAGAGCACTGTTAAGTTGTGATTACAATATCCTGCTATATACAAATTAACTCCACCCTCTCCTGAAGCCCCCACACTGAAAATATTCCATGTGTCTACAACTTCAGATAGCTGAGGAAGGCACCAGATACCGTCTCACCAGATGTCCATTCTCAGGCAGGAAGGGATTTAAGATACAAATGGCCCAGTCCAAGTCCCCTTCAAATCATTAGCAGCTTTTACACTGATGTCAGTGGGGTTGGAACTAGATGTTAAAATACTTCTCTTTAGATTCAAATTATTTTGGATGATCTATGCCTCTAGGAACCATGGCATAAAACAACAGGAATAATCAATGGGACCATTTGTAAATAATAGTGTTGGAATTGTCTGTAGAAAGAAGTCTCCCTTGATTCCATCTTTCCTGGGATAGGTAATAGCTCTTGCCAAAACAAAGCTTCAAAGAACATCCTGTACCAGAGCAGGACTTCTATGTCTCAGAGGGTTAGTGAGTCTTTAAACAGGCATGTCACCTGGCCTGAGCACTTTTCAGTCCTCAATACTCCTTTATACCAATGTGAAGTTTAAAGGTGGAGAAAATCGATTTTCCCTTAGTTTCTGGCTTTCAAAAGTGCTGTGTCTTGTTTTGAACCAAGAATTGGGGTGCAACCATAGGATAGGATTATTGCCAGGTTTGTTTACTGCTTTTCAATATACGTAAAACTAAAATTTAGTGACCACAGAAACAAGGAGATGAGGTCTACCTTCTTTTATCACAGAAAGGGCAGCAAGAAAAAAGCTGAGGCAGCTCTTGCTGCTCAGACAAGCAACATTCCTCATATCTCACATTCTCGGGAGGGGAAGTCCCTCTCTGAGAAATAATTTGCTTGTCTCATATCTCAATGCCTTTTTCTGTACCATCAGCCAGTGTTTTTCCACAGGAAAAAAGTGCAGTTGTGTCACACCCACTAATAAGATCGAGTGCTATAACAACCTTGCCTATACTTAGTACAGTCCCAGGTTATTGAGACAATGCAGTTTATTCAGTGTTCCTATTGAATCATTCTTATATTTCCCAATGCCTAGAAAATGGGAGGTAAATTCCCTTTCCTCAAAGAAAAGCAACCCAACTCACTGAAACTACCAGAGAGCTCACAAAAGATGAACAGAAAGAAGTTAAACTGAAGACAATGGAAGCAAAACTAAAGGCAAAATCAAGGACCCACCCAGGTCCCAGGGGTGCCTGGATTCCCAGGGCCCCAACAAAATTAGTAGTCCCTCCGAGGTGCTCACTGGCAAACAGTACTGCTGCTCTTTCTGTGACAGGCAGGTTTGCCAATTACTCTGGCACCAAAACACAGCTCTTAGCTGGTGTTTACCTCTCCTGCTGCAGCACATTTGCTCATGAGGAGCACTGGAAATGCCCTGTTGGTGAGTACAGCTGGCCTCCCCAGAATGAGAACCAAGAAAAGACAACTGTGAAAAACATAACACATGCTCCCAGTTACAACCCTTTCCAGGCTAGTGCAAGAATGTCAATGTAATCTCAGCTATATGGGAGGTCAGACTACAGGGGCTGTGAGCATTGTCTTGCAGCCCTTGATCTCTAGACTTTTCAGTCTCACTCCCTCTCAGTCCCTCACTCCACGTACACAGAGCCCAGCATTAATCTAGCATTTATCACTTCAGCAGTAAAAAAGCTCAGCAAAATATAAAGATCTTTCTCTTTTTTTTTTATACATGTGCTCTTTGTTTACTTTTGCTCTCATCTGAATGTCATTAGAGTGAGGAGGGGAGGTGAGAAAAAAAGAAGATTGAAGGCATCATTGCATATTATTATCACTTATGATATTACCTTGCCACTGATGCTTCCATTTCTGATTTAAGTAAAGAAAGTCAAAAGGATTAGAAGCAGCTGATAATAACAAAACAAAGGTACTGGATTGTGATGAAAGCAAAGGAAGATTATTAATGTGTTGCAGGTACAGGAGAGAGATGCAATTATAAGATTCAAGGGAACTAAGGCAGACAAAAACATCTGCAGTGAAAGTCTAATCCTTTGAAATGAATTCATTTACTAAATACTATCATTTGAAGTTTAAGATTCACAGAAAATATCACTGCTTGTCAGAAAGTCTTTGACAGAACACACTTTGAAATACTTATCCAACTCCAAGGATAAAGCAAGGATTAGAAAGAATGTGTTTTTCTTTTTATTTTTTTAAGGTAGCTATATACACTAAAAGTATTATTATCTTTTCTAGGGGCACATTTCAAGGAAATTAAAAAGAAATGTGCAGTTATTTTGTTTTTTCTTTTTTTCTTCCTGTTTACAAAAGAGGTCCTATAATCTTGACCACTAAAGTGCACCAAGTTGCTCTCACTGTATAAAACATGTACACTAGGTCTACATCTGTTCAGAAACATATCAGATGGCCCAACAAGAGCATGAGAAAAATCAACAATGTCTGCAAGAAATACTGACTTGCAAAAATTAGGAGGTATACCAAAAGATTGGAAGGTAAAGTAGTAAGGAGGACAGATCATCCAGGACCTGACTACAGACTCCTGTCTGACATGTAGAATCCCTATCACTGGAGAGCTTTATGAACTGTTCAGTGAGAGATGGGCTAGACTTTCTGAAACACATCCAGTCTAGCTTGTCTGTGATTAATATCTCTTGTTTGGACTAGAGCAGACTGAGCCATGAACAAGGATCCCCTCCTCTAGCTACTGCATGCATGGGCCTTTATTCCAACAAGTTTAGAAAGACTGGAGACCACTCATGTCATTCATGTATTTAATTTTAAATGCTGACGTTCCTTGACCCTCTGCAGTAAGGCTTAATCACCTTTCAGTGTACTTCTAGGTCTTTCCTTCTCCCTGTCTGATAAAGGAGAACCTGCCCAATTAAACCTAAGTGCCATGAAAGAGAAGGGCAGCAAGCAGAAGGGTCGCTTTGTACTCAGCCTGAGATGTTCAGTGAAAGATCAGTGAGCCCCAGCTGCTATGGGATATAGGGAGCAACAGTTCCATAGCATCACCTAATGCCTGACAAGCAGCAG
>NW_008682087.1:308329-319841 GCF_000695815.1 Acanthisitta chloris
CCTTTCCAAAACAGACCCCACAGCTCCCTCAGACAGGGAGCCGTTTCAGATAATTTTACTCTTAAAATCACAGACTATCTTAGAGGGAAAAGGAGATTCCCACAAAACAAGCTTCTGAAGCTACACTGAGTAAATACTGCAACACTGATACTTGCAAGTGATCCTACTTAGATGACAAAAACTATGCATTACCAAACCATGGTCCAAGCTGCTCTTCAAGGGATAAAGGCACTGCACACACTGAATACGATTCCCTGAAATCCAGCTCACAGGCATGCACACCCCACCTCCAAGACACACCACTCCCTTAAAACAGGCTGTATCAAATCAAAGGAGCCACATGACACATCAGGGAAGTAAGGAGCTGCAAAGACTTCTTGTCACATGGGTAAGAAGAACAAGATGATAACGAGTGTACCATCTGGTAATTTGCTCTCCTCCCAAGGCTGCTGCACACAGCCCAGATTAAAAAGCTTGCAGGAAGTATTTCCTACACCCATTACCTCTTGTCTTCTGTGTTACTTTCCTCCTCATGTAACTTCAACATTAATTGGTCAATGTGTTGCTTTCACAAGGTACAGGGACCACAAAGTGATCAACAGGAGCTAATACCACTGCAGCATGCAGAAAATGGCCTGTCCCCTTTTAGTTTAACTGTGCAATGCTGTGGCATCCCAGGCTCCAGAGGCTGAGGCAGGCAGCTGGTGTGCTTGAAGGCTGCACAAAAAGCAAATCACCAATGGTTTCATCCCACTAGTTTTACACTTTTCAAAACCCTCTTTATTCTGCATACAATCATGTTCAAAATCAGGGGAGTTGACACTGTAGGTAGGGCACACACTTCAATATAAGTAAAAGGAGAGAGAGAACCCGGCCACATTCAGGAGCTGAAGACCAGGACTACAAACATTACATCTCAGCTTCAAGCTGAAGCCATAACCTGCAAACAGTTTAAATCAACCTTTGAGATTCAGCTTGGCAGAATCTGCACCTAGAGTATTAGTGATCTCAAGTGTCTAATCTCCATCTACTTAAAAACTTTACTTTTATTAGAAAGCCAAGGGAATTGTTTCTATTTGTGAAATAAATAGATACATATAGTAGCATATAAAGATATATATTACAATTCAAGTTAAAGGAGAAGCTTCTGGTACATGACATGTTAGGTTTATTTAAGAAATAGTTTAAAATATAAAACCAAGTAAAGAACCCAGCAATCAAAACCAAACCAGTTAATGAACAATAGATGATAACTCTCAAAAGATCTTTATTCTGTGAAAATTTTCCAAGCATTTTACATTATAAAAAGTGTTTCAGTGGCCAATAAGAGTTGATACTAACTGGCTGCAGTATTCAGTCAGGAACATTATATAAACAGAAAGAGACCTTACGGTTTCAGCAGAACCCAAACATGCAAAAAACCCCATTTGTAGTGAAGCTTCCCCACTCTCCTGCCATTGACAAAAATAATTAACTGTCCCTTCCATTAAGGCATCATTGCACAGATATCAACTTCTTTTTAAAATACTGTGAGAGAGAGGAGGTGTACCAACCTTCTGGATTACCCAGCTCTGATGCATAAACCCAGTCTAGCAAGGCAATCCTGCATTTGAATATGCAGATTTGAAACATAAAATCTACTATATATTTTCTCTCCCCTCTCCTGATCTATCTAGCAGAACAAATTTTGATGTATTACACAACAGTGCAGGATGTACAGGACTTGGGTGAAGCGTACATCAAAATATCAAGCCCAACTCTACTCTCCTAGTTACTTCAGATTAAATACAGAGACTTGTTAGATTTCAGTGGAGTTTCTGCTGGTGTAAACATTAAAAAAACAAGAGAAGAGGTAGTCTTGGAATGAGAACATTTATTAAAAGAGCTTAATTTAATGAAAAAGTCGTTAGTGATAGCACTCAAAAAACCTAGCTAATTGCTTAACAAATAATTTTATGTACAGGACAGTAAATGCATTCAACCAGCCAACAAATAACAGCAATTTCTAATGGGCTTTAAGCTGTGTCTTTAAAAAAAATTCATTAGGCTATTAAGATCCTTTCACATTATCTTAAACTGGAAGAACAGCAATAAATCAGTTTGTTGCTCATGACCCTGCTCTGACCGCTGACAACTGAAATTCTCATATATAGTCTAATTTTTGGAAAAAATAAGTAAATACTGATTCAAAGACAAACTTTTTCAGCTATGGAATTACCTCAGAGGATTAAGCTAGTTTGGAATAAGGCCATTCTTATAGCAGACTGGTAAAGAACAGGGAATAAATTCAAACTACAGGCTAATCTAGACTCACTTTGTTGTCTAGAAAACACATAGCTCTATTTACATCCCAATTCAAATAAATTAGTATAAGGGAGACACATTTACTTCAGTTCAACAATATAATATGATCATCTCATTACAGTAAATGTTTGACAGTTTTGTTTAACTGAAGAGAGCCACAAACTTACTCCACAACTTCCATAGAACTTCCCTTGCATTTTGCTTTCAGGATTAGCTTAGATAAACAGAGGTACATTTATCCATACAGTCTCTTGCAGACTATATATAGAGACTAGGTTTAATCTGTGCTAGGTACATATTGCCTTCAATACAGAAGCCCCATATCTATGTGAGTGCAGCACTGTTCTCCATGTCCCTTGAGTTATTAGCACAGTGTTAATCACATTTAGATTTCTTTTCCTTCACTATTGGTTTCATTGCCACTTATATGGCAGCTTCATGTGCCTTTCCTAGAGTCATTGAAATGGAAAGGCAGTCTTCTGCCTTTCAACTACGCTACCAAATCACTTGGAGAACATTAAACCCATGGACGCCTTCTCCCATGTTAATCATGTTGGACAGACCATGTGCTGTTTTCCATGTTTGGTTGGTTTTGGTTTTTTTCTTTTAGAACCCCCAGACCATCCTCATTTACAGTATTACAGTTAATACTGTCTTAGATGCAGAAAGGTGGGGTTTTTTGTTACCCTCATTTAAAAGAACCTTAGGAAAGAAGGTTTTTTTGTTACCCTCATTTAAAAGAACCCTTGAATATCTTTTTTGTTCAGCATCCCCCTCTGCATGTAGTAACTAAATTTCCTGGGTTTGCTTCATTGTTCTTAACAGCTCCCTGACTCCTCTTCTCAGCTTGCTATCATGTACTATTTAATTTTCAATCTTCAGATCCTACTTTTCTATGCTACCCATCCCTGTAAGGTTTTTTTGTTACCCTCATTTAAAAGAACCCTTGAATATCTTTTTTGTTCAGCATCCCCCTCTGCATGTAGTAACTAAATTTCCTGGGTTTGCTTCATTGTTCTTAACAGCTCCCTGACTCCTCTTCTCAGCTTGCTATCATGTACTATTTAATTTTCAATCTTCAGATCCTACTTTTCTATGCTACCCATCCCTGTCCCAGATGGCCAAAAAAAATGTTCATTTGCAATAATTTTGTGACTTTATTTTTTTTTTCTTACCTTTCTAGTACTGGTCTCCTTGTTCAAGACAAAATATGGACAGGAATACTGTTCTTGCCCAAATTTCAAGGCCTTCTTAAGATTTCCTTCTACACAAAGATCATAAATCTTCATAGTCAACCAAAACACAATCATTTAACTTTTCTGGAATCTTGTTTAAAGAATGCGCCATGATCAGATTTTCCCATCCTCCTCTCCCTCAACAGAGGTTTCACTTTTGTCTCTCCTCTTTGTCATTCATAAGCCAAGTATTAGTTTAAGATACAGCTTGAAAGGATCTGCAGGAATCACCAGGAACTGCTAACAGTATGCAGGAAGGATCTAGAGGACATTTGGGAAGGTGATTGTGTCATATCTTTTGCTCTAACACAAGCAGCTAACCAGTAATTCTAAGGATTAAATGAGGTCATGGCATACATGAGTAATGGGCATCTGATCTCCAGTCCCAGGACACATCAACTGCAAACAGGAGATTTTGTTATGGTGATGGGGAATAGATCTAAATAGAGGAAGCAATTATCTTCATATACTGGATCAAATTCCATGGTATCTCAGTAAATAATTCCTAGACATGCTAACATGAAAACTTGAAACAGATGAGATTTTAAAAGTAGAACCCTAAAAGACAGGCCTAGATGAGAAAGACAACACCTCCATAACAAATGTGCATAAACCCTAGAGGGGCACATATAAATTAGCGTAAAGGGAGCCTCCAAAATGTGGTCTTGTGGGAGATGATGGATCTGTACTAAATTAAGAGGCAATACCTTACCTCACTTGCTTCAGGTCTTGCCATGAAGCACTTCACAAATACCAGACATAGTCATTTCTAGTTTCTCTTATTCATTTGCTAATTCATAATTCTGTTGCTCTTGCCCTACTTTGAAAGAACAGTGATCTGTAAAAAGTGTTTATGGAATGCATTGCCCCCTGGCACCACCCTGCAGCCTGAGTCCTAGTCAGCCTGCAGTACTCCAGCCAGCTCCCAGCTGCATGGTGCAGGGTAGCATGCGACAGACTATCGATGGACAGGAGGATGAGCTAGTCCTGGCTGTGTGCTGAAAGAGTTCCCCTGTATAGATAAGTAATTATTTACTATGCTATTTTCAGGAAAAGAAGGCAAAATCTAAATTGCCTGATCTACTGACATAGAGTAACCTGCAATAACACTCCTGACAAGGAAGCTATTATCTCCTCATCTTGTTCTAAAATAATCACTGATTTTGGTCCCCCCAGTTGCCCTACAATGGTAGGTGATTCAGAAAAACTTGGAGTATTGACTGGAAACAATTACATGATATTTACTTCTTTCATATGAGCTATTTCTTCTGCTCTCTGGTTACATCAGAAAGCCTTATACCAAAAACACTCTCACACGTGGTGCAGCTTATTTTTGAAACCCTGTGCAACAGAAGAGATGAAAAGAGCGGGACAATAGTGGAAAACAAACATTTCTATGAATCCAGCATCTCATTTTGGCTCGGTTTTATTTGTTCCTTTTTCCACACCCATTCACATGTATGAGTTTGTATTTGCATAAATGCTGAGAATGAGGGCCATACAGATACGCATTCATATGAAAACAAGGGTATTCACTCGTGTTCCAGAAGTGTTTGCCCTCTGTTTACAAGGTTTCAGTAGGAAAATCTCACAGCGGAAAAATATCATGAATTCCAGCTGGTCAGTGATATCCCACCAATAATGCTCACCAGCTCAAAGAAAATAAAAACAAGCAGACAGAAACACACTGATGTTCACTGCATCCTGATACAACTAGGTTCTGAGAATAAAAATAAGCAAATCAGACTCGTCACACATCACGCTTAGAAAAATACTGCATTTGCTGATAAGGTGGCTGTTTCATAAAGAGTCTCACATCTACCACAGTGGAGAATGCCCGAACACCTCTCTCTCCTTTTTGCTGCTGCATGGGCAGGCAAATTTTGGCTTCAGGGTTTCATCATTTGTTTCATTCTGATGCACAAGAGCCCAGAAAGAAAGGAGAAACTCCCTAAGGGATGGCTGGGATGCTCACTTGGGAATGGAAGCAGCAGCATTCAAGTCACTGGCACTGACTTCTATAAAACAAGTACCTGAACTTGCTTTTCTGCACTCCTGATAAATTAGACCACTGATCTATTCTATGTCTGGTAGCTCTCTGTCACACTCAGCTACTGAAACTGTTAAACTTGTCCTCTTCTCCAGAACTTGAACTGATAACTCAACTTGGTGAGTTGAGTGCACCTACCCTAAATCCACAAGGTTCAGACTCAAGCTCCTCCTCCAAACTGGGCCACCTCCTGGCTTTCTGATGTGTGTTGAGCTATGTGGTACATACAGGGCTATGTGATACAGAGTGACCTCATTCCTCCTTTCTCTCTTGCCCAGATCTCCAGCCCTGGGGGATATTGATTTGGGACTGCATCAGCGTTTTCTGACAGTAGTTTTGTTTCAAAACTGTCCCAACTTTGTCTTACTATCCACATTCTTCAAGAGCAAAAGACCAAATTTGAAGTGTGAGATATTCAATTCCGCACAACAAAATGGGAAGATTTATATACAAAATACATTAGCTGTTATGGATTTCACTCAAAGACTGTGAAGGCAAAGCAGTGTTCTGGGATTTTTTTTCTAGTTAATCCTTTGTTGAGAATAATTCTATCTGTGATTTCAGATATGCCCTTTCTCTTTCAGTTTCATCCTCAAGAAACGTTCTGGGAAGAGAAATTAAGAAATTCTGGATCACATCTTGGCATCAGCTATGACAGTGCAAATATATTTACACAGATTTTACAACCAAAATATATCTTTTGCACCTGCTGTCCAAAAAGGAAAAAAAAAACAAAGGGAAAGAAAATCACAGTATGATCAATATTCATTCTGTACACAGTGTGAAAGCTCCCCGAATCTAAATTATGGTTGTTTTAAAACTTCTTCACAGGAAAGACTCCACTTCCTAGGAATTGGGAGTCTACACCTGAGGTAGTGACCAGGCTGCCACCTGGCAGGTAGCACAGTAGCCAACATGCTGCATAAGCCAGAATGACCAGTTAATGGTGCTTTAAAAGGACCACAGTGTGCCTGCACCTCCCAGGAGCTCAGCCCTAAAGCAACACAGTCTCCTGCTCCTCCACCGGTGTCAGAGTGCCAGGAGTGGTTTCTAAGACTTTTGAAAATAGCCCAGGATACGACTGCGATTTACAACAAAAATAATACCCCACGCATTCTCACAGAGGCAAACCACCAGTCAATCAAACTGAGAAGGGGGAATTAAAGTAATAAGCATTCAGAACATGGCTGCAAAGGAAAACCATTTTGGCAACACATCTCAAAACATACTGAGTCTTCTTCATAAAGCTGAGTTCCTTTGATTAAATCAGTAGTTTTAAACTTATCAAAATTAACTATTTTTTACTTCCTTTCCCTGCAAGACTTCCTGTTTACTGAAGTTATCTTTGTTGAAGTACACCGTTTACTCCCAGGTTTTTTTCCCATTTTCAACAGATTTGCATGGTGCTGGGCCACAGCAATTAGCAGAAGATACACAAGTCTTCTATTCTGATTTATATTTTGATGGAAACTTATTTTGCATTCTCTTTACTTTTAGTTTGAGTTTGCATTGCGTATAAGCTGTCTGAGGAAAGCAACGGATTTACAAAACAGACTACACGCAGCACATACAAACTGAGTCCTTTTACCAAATAGGAAAGACTTTCTCAATGCAACAGCTTGGTGCAGAAGAGCATGCTGAGCTGAAAAGCAAATACAGCTATCTGATTAATTGATTCTGACCTCATAAATATTATACTTTGGGGGCTCTAATGGAACTTCCTGAGGGTAAATTGCATGGTTCACCTCATTCATTTATATCTCTGGCTGACAGATGTACATTATGAAATGTCACTGAATATGCTGGCAATAAATGAGGTATAACATTAGCATCTTGGTTCTGTTTTCCTGAAGGAACACTTTTGTTAAATGAATCCCACACCAGTAAAAATATTATTGTCTACTATGTACACGTCTTTCTATTTTAATCAGTCTCGCAGAAATATGTACTGGCCTTCCAAAAACACAGAGCCCTAGTAAATTAACAAAACAAGCTGCTCTTTTGTTGTGCATGTTTCCATTGTGAAACTATATTGTTGGAGAATATTAGGCTGTGACAATCATTTGATAGTGTAGTAGTTGCACTAATGTTATGGTTATTATCTTTACAACCACGCAGTGAAACACAGTTAATTAAAATACAGTGAAGAAATTGCTCCCTTCCCCTGCCCACACATAAATGAGACGATAAATTTGTTGTTGTAGTCAGCATATAGGGTCCCTTGACCTCTGTGCACGTATTTAGGCATTATTCCTTTTTTTAAATTTATTTAATTGCCATTTGAGGCTGATAAAACTGCATACAGAGGTCTTGGGGAAAACAGCATATAACCATGACATGTGCAGTTTAATGAAATTATATACTGTGGTGCATTGCAATAAAATTCATAAGAATATGTGCTACACTACTGTAAGGCGTGCAAATTCCAGTAAACCATTAATCTTTGCCATGAGCAGGCCATGATTGCAAAGGTAACTTTGCCAAGGGAATGGGGTGAGGGGAAGGAGAGGACAGGAGGGAGGGAGGCAGAGAGGAGGAGAACAGAGCTACTGGGAAGTACTGTAGTTAGAGGAAATTAACCATCCCTTTGGGACTGAACCTACTTCTAACTATCCCCTTTCCTCCCACTGTTAAGGCATAATTGTTATAAAGGACAGCACTGGAAAAACATGTAATTTGTCTCTCACTAGTCGCCGACAGCTATTGCAGGCTTAAGAGCCCAAGTGAATCTGAAAGATATTTCATCATATACTATTACCTCTAGGACAGCTTCTGAAGAGCAGCATGGTGGCTGCTTCACCTCTGCACGGAGAGCACTACGAGGGGAAGCCTCCATTTGTAGCTGCTTCCCAGACACTGGCCACAGGCACATTTCCCTCTAACAAACCTTTCTCAGCAAGCTCCAAACCCCTCTCTTCAGTTTTTCAGAAGGGGAGTGAAGGAGGGAGGCTGCTAGAGTTAGGAAAATTGACCATTACAGGAATTTGCTGGAAACAGAGGTTGAAATTAAGCCACAGAATTTGTGCCTGCTCTGCTACTACATCTGTGTATTTATTGATTTACTCTCAGGCACAGCCTACAGCTGTACTGTTAAGTGGCTGCACAAGACACTTCTACCTTTGCATAAATCACACAGGTCAACTGTCACTTGAGTCCCTATACTTTTTCGACTGAGTTTGTGATTTCAAAAAGGCTAGAAAATTACATGCTAAATGCAAAGATCACCATCTAGCACTAAGAGTAGGAAGGCAAGGCATTGCTTTTGTAGCATCACCTCTGCTGCACACCGTGAACGGTTGTGGGAGCTGCCAGGCTCTGCAATTGGGCTCAAGGTGGCTGCAAGGGGAGAGTAGTGTCCTTGTCAGACAAGGATACCTGGGCTCCAGGGACATGGATGCTATGAGAAAAGCTCCTCCCTGCTCCAGTGTCATTTACTTTGCTTGGTCAAAGTCATGAGTCAGGCCTCATCAAAATAATCAGGGGGTTTTATTTTTATTTGGGTTGGGCTTTTGTTTCTTTTGTTTGTTATTTTAAATAAAAGCATGGAGATGAGACAAGCTGTAAATTTTGTGACATTGCCTTCCTGTTCAGACTTTATATTTCTTGCCTTTATTCTGCTAACAAAGATATGACCCCTAGTTGCAATGTCTGCACGTTAGGATATTTGCTAGCATACCTGCCTATTAAAACAGGAGTGGAGATATGTTAAAGATAAATAGTAAATAGGATTTCTATGCCAGAAAACCTTTAGAAGGGATATATGCTTAGATGTAGACAATTAAACACTTCAAGGCAAAAAGCAGAGTGACAAGAAGTATAAATATAGTGATATTGGGTAAGTTTCTTTCTTGTTTACATTTTTCTACCATTTAAGAATACTTGCCACTTCTGTTTCTCTCTTGCACAAAACTGAGAAAAACAAAACACAGAAAATAGGCAGGAGGCCACTTGCTTTTACACTTAAAGTTTTCCTGTGTGGCCTTGCAAGCAAGGTAGCTGTACACACCTCCCTAACAGAACAAGTGGAAGAAGAGAGGTGTCATCATTTTTAAGAAACTGTGTGAAAATTTACCCACTCTATAAGGCATTGTGGCTGATAAGAATGCTGATTTATCTACCTCCTAGAGAACAATTTCTTTTTCTTTTAAAATGTTCTGTGTACTGGTTTATAATTTTGATCCCTAAACATCAACAGCAACCTTTAAGAAGGTAACATATCAGTATCTTTTATTTCCTCCTCACAGGCTGTGTTTGCACTACACAGACAAGCAGATGTTTTTTAACTCCACAGCTTTACTTTTCTTACAGCTAATTTTGCGTTTTATTTTCACCACAAAACCCACTTCTATAAATGGCCCAGCCAAAACGTCATTAATTTTCCCTCCAGCAGCTCTAACAGTGTAACAGCCAAGGACACATTAAGCTGCCTTAATGCCCCAGATTTGTCAGCTTCTCTTTGCTTCCCTCAGAAATCAGCTGTTTGGTTTCTCAGAAGGCAAGTCAAGCCCTGCAATAGTCAGTGCCTATGATGGCAAAAGAACAGCTTCACACATGGCATTTATTTGACCAGCAGTGCATAAGGAGCTGAGGGCCACCAACCGTGTCACCCAGCTCTCTGTATTGTTGTTGAGCAGCACGGCCAACACATCATTCAAAGGCTTCTCTATTCACAAGTGACATTTCTATTAAAAATAAAAATAATAAAATCCTGGGCTGTTCTTTTCTTTTAAAAGGCCTGAAATGCATTTCAGTCTCCTTCTTTTTAACATGGGTACTCATACTGTTACGTTACTTTTTCTCCTCCATTTCTCCTAATGATCAGCTAAGAGGGACACCATTGAGGGTATTTGCAGCTTGTGCTCTCTCTGCTATTTGTGATTCAATAGCTGCCTAGATAAGGTCAGGAGCAGAATAACGTCTGGCCAGCTGAACGTGCATAACTTTGGAGAGAAGGCAAAGGAGAGCAGAAAAGAAACGAGACCAAATACATTTCAGAGGATGAAAGCAGAAAACAAAAGGAGCTTGAGAATCTAAGTTCACAGTTTTGAATGCTCAGCAATAATGCTAGCAGTGCTCTCCATACCAGACAGAATAGCATAACCTGGGAACCAGTAATACATGCAGAGCTTTCTTTAAAACTGGAGTGAGTATTGATGATGAAGAAACAGAGTCTTTCTGAGATTACAAAGGAGTGAACATTTGCCAGACACCTATCAGTTGAGTACACTTGTAGTATCAGGGATTGGTTATGCAAAGCTAGCTTACCAAAACAGAGAAAATTAATTAAAACCAAATGAAAATTGTTGCAAAGATGGACAACTTATCACCCCTCTCTGACCTTCTAATTCTCCTTGAATAAGTAAATAGTGCTATTTCTCTAAACCACTAAACTTTCCCAAATGAAAACACATTGTCTAACACCAAATTTTTTCAAGCATAGGCCATGTGAGGGATGGGGGGAGGTAGGACAAAAGCAAAACAACAAGCCTTAAAACAGTGTAAGAGCTTTTTCTGTAACACTAAAACAGACCATGAGCTCCAGCTCTCCAAAGAGAAGCAAGTGAATTTTGCTCAAGCATCTGTGAGTGAGTTAGCTTGGGGCTAAGCTAGAGAAAATCACATATTCTGAAGCACCTCTGAATAGCCACAAACATTTCTACCTCGTGTCATGGCCAGCAGAGCTGAACTGACTCACTGTTGCCTTTAATACTTGCTGGACTAGACCAAATTACATCTTCCCAACTACAAGAATATACAGAGGAAAAATTAAAAAAAAGACAACAATAAATATGTCTATATGTATGTATCTTTATAAAGCCCTCTGAAGTATGAAGCTCTGCTAACTCCTTATGAAGCTATTAATTTTCCCATTGCCTGGGTTGGCATATATGATCCATTGTTTTTTACTTATACTTAAATATAT
>NW_008682088.1:0-1297 GCF_000695815.1 Acanthisitta chloris
GTGACTCGGGGTGGGATCCTATGGGGGTCCCAGATCAGTGACTAGGGGTGGGATCCCCCTGGGTGGGTCGCACCGTGCGGGGGTTGTGCTCAGTGCCCACCCGCCCCTCTGTATGACCCCGTACCCCCTGTGCCCCCAGAGGTGGAGGTGTGGAACCCCGCGTTCGATGTGACGCCGCACGAGCTGATCACGGGCGGCATCATCACCGAGTGGGGCGTGTTCGCGCCCTCGGAGCTGCAGCGCGCGCTGGCGGAGCACGGCGTGGGCACCAGGGACAACAACAGCTCCACTTCCGCCTCGGCATAGCCCACAATGCATCGCGGTACTTCCGGTTTCCGCCTTGTGCCTCAGGAAATCCCGTCACGCATCGCGGGATTTCCCCATGTCACTCGGGAAATCCCGTCACGCATCGCGAGATTTCCCCCCGAGTGTATCGGAAAATCCCGTAATGTATCGCGTTATCTCCAGCCACTGCGCCTCTGTATATCCCACGATGCGTCGCGGTACTTCCGTATTGTGCCTTGGTATTCCCACAATGCATTGCGGAACTTCCGCTTGTGACTCGGGAAATCCCCTAATGTATCGCGAGATTTTCCTCTGTCGTGCCTCTGTATATCCCACAGTGCATTGTGGTATTTCCGTATTGTGCCTTGGTATATCCCAGGATGCACTGCGGTACTTCCGTGTTGTGCCTCGGTATTTCCCACAATGCATCGCGATATTTCCTCCTTGTGCCTCTGTATATCCCACAATGCATCGCGAGATTTTACCCATTGCGCCTCGGTATATCCCACAATGCATCGCGGTATTTCCGCTTGTGATTCGGTAAATCCCGTAATGCATCCCGAGATTTTCCCCATTGCGCCTCGGTATATCCCACAATGCATCGCTGACCATGACGATTTTACAGGAAATTATGAAAAAAAACACGATAGTTTTGAATTTGATGATCTTTGAGTCTTTTCCAACCTGTTGGATTCTCTGATTCTACGGTCTAATAACCACAATAGGATTGAACTCGATGATCTTGGAGGTCTCTTCCAACGCGGTCAACTCTATGGTTCTACTCTATGATACTTCCTCCCGCCTTACATCGCTCTGTCCCTTCCGGCCGGAACCGGAAGTGGCCTCGGCATGGCGCAGGGGCAGCCGAAGGCAGTGGCGAAGAAGCCCAAACCGGCGGTGGCCAAAGCGGGGAAGGGACCGAGGAAGGGAGGTCAGAGCCGGGAGGGGCAAGGGAAGGGGGTCCTGGGGGACTTGGGGGTCTGTCATGGGCGTTTGGGGGGTCCCGGGGGGT
>NW_008682089.1:0-1912 GCF_000695815.1 Acanthisitta chloris
AACCCACCTCCTCCTTAGCAGCCCGGGAGCGTGAATTGAAAAGAGGGACAACTACAAGAAGAAGCTCACCTAGAGCCAAAAGAATTTCTTCCCAATATCTAATCCAAACATACTCTCCTTCAGCTTAAGGCCATTCCCCCTTGTCCTATCACTACATGCCCTGGTAAAAAGTGTCTCTCCTGCTCTCTTGTAGGCCCCCTTTAGGTACTTGAATGTGCTATAAGGTCTCCTCAGAGCCTTCTCTTCTCCAGGCTGAACAACCCCAACTGTCTCAGCCTGTCTTAATTGTAGAGGGGTTCCAGGCTGTTGTTCAAGATAACAACAGATTTGATTGGATTGTGCTAGACTGAATTTATTGCTGTTATTGCTGTTTAGCTAGCAATCAGCAGGCTCCTGTGCTTGCCATGGGGCTTATTTGCCTGACTGTATATTAGCATCTAGTGCTCATTAGTGGCTGCTTTTTGCTTTTGCTGCTTGCTGTAGTGCTGTGCTGCTCATCACCTTACTCTGCACTGCCTGGGAACACTTTGATAACAGCCATGGGGATGCACCTGGGCTGGCAGATGGCCAGGGTATCATTGCTGTTTCTGTGCTGCTGTACTGGACAGGCTGAGACTCCAGTGTGAACTTGAGTTGAAGAGACTGTGACCTGCGCATGAGTCCACATGGAAGCAGGATACCACAATGCGTTTGTGGCTGTGTATAAGCCCATGCCAGAGCAGGTGCATCTTGAAGCATCTGTGGCCGTGGTTATGTCTGTGTCACAGTGGGTACAATTCCAAAGGGATTGTGGCCCAAGGATAAGTCCACACTGGAAAAGATATACCTTGAAGCATCTGTGGCTGTGAATAAGTCCATACTGCAGCAGGTACACCTTGAAGCATTCAGTGGCTGTGCATGAGGTCATGCTGGAGCACCTCAAAGAATGTGGCCATGGACAAGCCCACAACAGAGCAGGTACACCCCTGAAGGGACTGTGGCTCATAGATAATGCTCCAATTGGAGTAGGTACTCCCTTAAGGAACTACAGTCTGAGGATGTCCAAGCTGTAGCAGGGGCAAGGGAAGGAGTTCATTGCAATGTTAAACCCTATGGTCTGGTTCAAAGGGACCAGGGGTTGAGATTGTAATGGATATACCTTTGAATTGTTGTAAGCTGGGATTTGAGTTGCATATTCCAGGAATTACTATAGTAAGAATCACCCAAAACAATGGAGGAGAAGCCTTACAAGAAGCAGAGCAAATGCAGCATTGACCTCTCCTGTCCTGAGTGACCACCATAACAGATGGAGCCCAAAGTCATGGACTAAATAAACTCAATGGAAATTTTGTGGTCACTTTACAGGGGTGGTCCATAGACTAATAGAATGTGTATTGGTTTTGCATGGTGAGGTTTTGGTGGTAGTGGTGGCTATAGGGGTGGCTTCTGTGAGAAGCTGCTATAAGCTTCTCCTATGTACGACAGAGACAGTGCCAGCTGATTCCAAGATGGACCCACTGCTGGCCAAGGCTGAAACAATCAGCGATGGTGGTAGTATCTCTGGGATAATGTATTTACGAAGGGGAGAAAGTTACTGTGCAGAAGCAATTGCATCCAGAGAAGAGAGGAGTGAGAATATGCGAGAGAAAGAACTCTGCGGAGGGAGAGAGAGGAGGTACTTCAGGTGCCAGAGCAGAGATTCCCCTGTAGCCCATGGTGAAGACCATGGTGAGGTAAGGCTGTCCCCCTGCAGCTCATGGAGGACCATGGTAGAACAGAAATCCAGCTGCAGCCCATGAAGGACCACACACTGGAGCAGGTGGATGCCCAAAGGAGGCTGTAACCCCATGGGAAGCCTGTGCTGAAGCAGGTTGATGGCAAGACCTGTGGACCCACGGAGAGAGGAGCCTACACTGCAGCAGGTTTGCTGGCA
>NW_008682089.1:2041-3560 GCF_000695815.1 Acanthisitta chloris
ATGCTGGAGCAAGGGGAAGACTGAGGAGTCTTCCCCCTGAGGAGGAAGAAGTGGCAGAAATAATGTGTGATGAACTGACCGTAACCCCCATTTCCCGTCCCCCTGCATGACTGGGGAGGAAAGAGGTAGAGAATTTGGGAGTAAAGTTAAACCTGGGAAGAAGGAAAGGGTAGGAGGAAAGTGTTCTAAAGATTTTATTTCTCATTATCCTACTCTGATTTGATTGGTTATAAATTAAATTTCCCCAAGTCAAGTCTGTTCTGTCCATGATGGCAATCATTGAGTGAGCTCTCCTTGTTCTTATCTCAACCCATGAGTCTTTTGTTATATTTTCTCTCCCCTGTCCAGTTAAGGAGGGAGAGCAATAGAGTGACTTTTGCTGGGGACCTGGCATCCAGGCAGAGTCAACCCAAGACAGAATGATATCTACGTATTATATCAAAGGATGGGAAGGAGAGTGGTAGCTAATGAGGATGTATTGTATAGTGTGAGACATAAATGGTATGGAGGAAGAGGTGGAAGAATGTATGGGTATTGGCTAAGATAGTTAAATGTTTTCACAGTAGCTAGTATGGAGCTGTGTTTTGGATTTGTGCTGAAAATACTGTTGATAACACAGGGATGTTTTAGTTACTGCTGAGCAGTGCTTGTACAGAGTCAAGGCCTTTTCTGCTTCTCACACCACCCCACCATCAAGTAGACTGGGGGTACACATGAAGTTGGGAGGGGACACAGCCAGGACAGCTGATCCCAAGTGACCAAAGGGATATCCCATACCATATGTCATGATATCATGATCAGCATGGAAAGCTGAGGGAAAAAGGAGGTATAGGGATGTTCGGAGTGATCATGTTTTGTCTTCCCAAGTAATCATTACGCATGATGGAGCCCTGCTTTCCTGGGGATGGCTGAACACCTGCCTGACGATGATATGAGTGGCTCATATAGGACTAAATGAATAAAGATTTGAGCAAAATTACTACTCAGAAAAGACATTTCCAGAAAACAGATTCTGTAATGCTATTGTGGTTTCTCTTCTTCAAGCAAGTGCTTATTTGATAAAAATAACAATTATGTTATACTCTTAAGCTTTGGTTTGGCATTTGACCTGGTACAGCAAAACATTTTAATTAAAAAAACTAGAAAGATTAAAAAAATCAGAATGTCACACACTAAGTGAACTGTGAATAATTGGCAGGCCTCTAAAGACAGAAGAGGAACAAATGGCAAACACTTGTGTAATTCAGATCCTCTGGGGATCAGTTTTGCCTGTCTGCTATTCTTTTTTATCAATGATCTTAAATATACTGAAGTATCATTATTGTGGCACTTAGTGTCATGGTCTCATAACAATGGTAGGGTTGGACTCGATGATCTTTGAGGTCTCTTCCAACCCGGTTGATTCTATGATTCTATGATTACCAAGTCACATTAGCAGATTATTCAGGAATTGGGGGTGTGGGAAATATTGGAATGATGTACAAAGTGACTCGGAACTCTTGGTAAACAGGGTGCACCT
>NW_008682090.1:0-8597 GCF_000695815.1 Acanthisitta chloris
AGATTGGATGTGAGAAAAAAGTTTTTTTCCAGTGAGCATGGTAAGATATTGGAAGAGGTTGACAAGGGACATGGTGACTGCCCCAACCCTGGTGGTGTTCAAAGGCAGGCTGGATGAAGCCTTGAGCAACTTGATCTAGTGAGGAGGTGTCCCTGCCCATGGGAGGGGGTTTGGGACTAGATGACCTCAAAGGTCCAACCCCTAAATTCTATGATTCTATGATATATACTTTAGATATATAATTTTATTTGTTGCTTTCATGATTGTTAGTGGAATCTTGCCAAGCCCCCAACACTGTCCACCATGCCTACAGCAGAAAATCAGGTAGGATCAAGGAAGGAGCTGATTGGCTGCCCCTTGGGCTCCTCTTTGACAGTAGTTGTAGCTGGATCAGTGACATGGCTTTGGCTAGTAGAAGTCCTTGTCAGCCTGATGTTCTGCCTGTGGTGACAAGAAGCCCATTGTCACATGCACTGCACATGTTGCATATTTTTATTTGTCTTCATCTCCCAGAGCTGGAGATCTCTCCTCTGTTCCTATTCTCAGCTATGGAAAGGGGGACCTACCTGCAGGGGCCTTGGTGCCTAAGAAGAGAAGAACAGTCAGGCTGTGCCTAAATGGAATTTGTTGATCCAGGTTTGCAAAATTCCAATGCCACCTTGTATGGCGCATGATGGAGCACCACACTGGGCACTACTGTATGGGCTGCTTTTGAAGAACTGTTACAGGTGAATTACCTGGATACTGCAACACCCCTGAGAGCATGTCATGGACAGGGCAATGTGCCCAGCCAAGGTTTTTAGCCAGTTTGGGTTGTTTAAGCACAGGAGAATTTTTTAAAAAAAAAAGAAAAACAAAACAGAAAGGAGCATATTGATGAACCCTTCTCACACATTTCCTCTTTTAATGAAGCAATGAGACCTTCTCTTTTGTTGTTAATCTTTTTTCCCACTGTTTCTCTCTTGCTGTCTCTCTAACTTAATAGTTTTAGACTGCATATCTGTCCACCATGTTCACAGGATGATGCCATCTAGAGGTTACTGTTGATGCCTGTGGATTCTCACATCCCTGTAAATTCTATGTGTGACCTAGAGACTAATTTATGATTATACCAGAATAAATAACATGCTTTCTTGCACTGCATTATTACATACAAATAAATGAAAAATACTTCAAAATGGCCCACGGTGATTAAAAATTGTATGTGAAAGTGTAGGGAGAGATGCATTTGTTCACTCATGTCACAGTCTCTTCTTATTTGTGTGATAAATATTTTCCATTATAGTTATACAACCAAATAAAAAATGGCAATTAATTCTGAATGCACTTCTGGATCCACTTAAAAAAAAAAAAAAAAAAAGAAACAAAGGACTTCTGGTGCCAAGCAACACAGATTACATTCTTAAAGGAACCATCCCTTTGATTTCATTGTCACAGTGAAGGCCAGAAAAAACAGCTCCCTCTGTGGTACGGAAGGGGCAGTGAATGCACACAGCATCTATTGATATCAGTGCAGAGCTCAGGTATAATTTATTGCTGACTGTTGCCAGTGGGCTTGCACAATTGCAGTAGAGTCACATGCAGAGGTCCCACCTGCCTTTCCTTCACCGTATGAAGGATTCCAGTATGGTTCTGCAATGTTAAAGACAGTCTTTCTGACAAGATATTTCTAGCTTCAACATTCAAGCTGTCAAGGCTGTTGTCAGTTCAAAGCAAGCTCTCTTTCCTCTACAGTCATTACATAACCACCAGTTTTGTTTTCCAAATTTACCAGAAGCTGCCCACATGAAAACAATTCACTGGAGGATAGAGCAGGTAAAATACCAAGGTCTGGCTTTTATTTCTCATATTTACCTCTTCTCTCCTCCCCACGTGTAGCTGACCAGGAAAGGGCATTTATCATTAGATTTGTGATGATATGCCTAACATTTAACTTCAAGTACAGTAATGTAATAAAATTGTGATTCATAACCAGGGAGAAAGAAGGGTAGAATAATTCAGAAGCAGAGTGAAATTTGTTGAATAAAACATGCAAAAGCAGCAATTTGTTGAAAGGTGTGTATCACTTAAGAATACACCAGACTCACAAGAAATATACTGATGTTTATTTAAAATTGTCACTTAATTTCTGATAATTTGGGAATATATTTGACACTTCAAAAAACACATTGAGAAGCAAACCCCTGCTCAGAAATGAAATGGATCTAAGGCCTTTTTATCATGCAGTTGAGACAGTGATGTGGATACCCCACCTATGCAGAGCTCCGGTGAGCTTCATTTGGAAAGATGAGAGTTTGTAGTGAGGGAAAAGGAAAATCTGAAGCTTTGCGTTATAATAACTGGTATCTGCCTTGGCCCTACAAGATCTCCATATATCAAAATTCACACAAGCCCATACCAGAACTTGCAAGTGGAAGGGTTCAAATTGCTTTAGATCAATACAGGACAAAAATAACTGTATGAGAAGTGTTTTCAATTCAGAGTTGCTGTTACTGAAAAAAAAATTTTAAAAAAAGGAAGAGATCGTTCAGTATGCTAAATGCCTTTAGCCAATTAAAGCCAATTTTAAGCTTTTTTAGGTCCACATACAGTCTTTGTATAAATGATCTACAAGCAAATGTAGACCTTTCACACTCAGGGAACTCCAATCTCCTTAATAGAACAATAGAGATTTCATGTCAGGTTTTCTTGTATTATAATTCCCCAGGACAGAATATATATATACAGAATTGAATAACATAGGGCCCTGGAAGATATTACAATAAGTATGACTCATCTCAAATGAGGGGTAAGGAGACCTCTCACTGGGCTCCACGGCAGAGTCTGATAACGTGAAAGCACATGGATTATCTTCCTAGCCAGGAACTGCAGCACACAGCACAGCATGTCTTACACCAGATGTCACTGCATCATGCATGATGAATATCACATCTTCATTACAGACTTGCCCTGCTAAAATCTGTATATATGATGTTGCAGCAAAAAGCATCATCTAACATTCAGTAAATCCATTTCCCTATGTTCTGATTAGCAAAGCAAATTTTCTTAGACCTAAAGAAACTGCTAGCATCCTTCTTTTCCTCCCAGCTGTGCAAGATATTATTGCTTTTTAAAACAGGATGCAAACTGAGCATGAAAAGCTGGTTGTGTGAGGGTTATTTCTGTCGTGATTTAGAGAAATAAAATTTTGCATCCTCTTTTCTTTCCCCATCCCTCTCCCTTTCACATAAGGAAAGCCATGCAGTTGCATACACGAAAATGGACACACATTCTCCATTTACAAAAGGCTTAATTTAGTCCTCCAGTATGCACAGAAATCCTCCCTGCAGCAAAGTGATGTCAGACTATGTGTACCCCTGCAGTATATGGAAATCCTGGTTACCATGAGAACCAGACTGCTTCTTTGCTGAGGTTTCTGCACACTGCTATGAAGACATGCCTCCATTTTGCCATATTGAAGCAGCTCAGCTGCAGGATGCCCACTGCCAGGCTGGATGGCCCTGACAATCCTACCCTCCAGCCAGTGGTCCTCAATTTGCTCCAGCTCTGCTACTGAATCTGTAAAAGTGTCAGATAATTAAGATTACATTTCTGAAGCAATATCCTTCCCAGATATATTTCTTCCCCTTCTCTGCCCACCACCCTGGAAAAAATAAATAAGAAACTGTTTGAATTTGAGGCAGTATAAGAAATCACAGAACTTGATTGTATAAGGAAAGAAATGAAGTTACACCACCACAGTGAGATCTCAGGGGAGATTTGTATTTTCAAGCAGCCATTTTTCCAAATGCTGCTGCATACACACACAGCCTTTCTGAACACAATTACAGCAAGTACAGCTGTGATAAACCAACCTTGTGCTCCCAAGCCAAAGGAAAAGGTCAGATTCCTTTTTCATTTATTTGCTAGGGACACAAAACCAGCTTCTTCAGGTACCAAAGTGCTTGGAGCTGATCAGTGAAAAAGAAAAATGGTACATTTTTTCTTATTCAAGTATGATCTCTAGAAAAAAAGACACTGAATTATATTCTTAAGATGCAATGAATGAAAAGTCTATCTTATTAAATAATTTAGAGAAGTATAATATAGCAACAGGCAAGATAACATTCATTAGAAGAAAGGGCTATAAGGGAAATAACTTTGTGTATTCATGCTGGTTAACACAGAACTAATGGACTGAACAAACAAAACTAAATCAAAGCATAATGCCCCAAAAGTGCTACATAATAATCTAAGCTATAAAATTCCACATCTAAATAGCCCAATCTCAGCATTTAACTTTTTCTTAGCATTCTGAAGGACATGTAAGAATCAGAGACTCTTTCTCAACTTCACAGGTGTCTGGGACCTCACATGTCTGCCACTGCAGCCCCATTAACCTGAAAGTATCACCTCTCTTTTTTGTCTGAGGAATCCGAATGATTAGCAGTTGTGTTAAACTTAAGTTGCCTGTTTATAATCTTTGCTTTACTTGCATGTTTCAGCTTGCCTGTCTGACACGATGTAGGCATCTGTGCCTGAAATCTTGTCCATTTTTTCTAGCTCTGTCAGCTAGCCTAGAAAAAGATATTATCTCACTCTTATAAACCTGGCAGAGTATTATAACTAACTAACTAACTAACTAACTAACTAAATCTTTCATTTTTACATTATGGAAGGGTGAACATAAAAGAGCCATGAGCATGGTTAATTCAGGAGTAGTTCTTAAATTAGAAGGAATGGCACAGCAAAATTTTTTTCCTGTTTGCCCAGTGTTGCTCAACACAGAGCTGCACATTTCTGTATTCAACCAGTAGAGGACAGTGGTGAATATACACACCATCAAGCCTGACACTCATATTTTATATATGAAGCTGTATGAAGCTCTGTGTTTCTTGCCATCTCAAAAGCCAGTTCACATTTATGGAATCAGTGAATGTCAGAGGAATACTAATTACAAAGAATCCTCATAACAAATGTATATAATTATGTTTCATGTATGTGGAGTGTATTTCTTATTTATGCAGAATACCACTTGGGTCTCATTCAAAGATCTTGCCTTGGTCCTTGTTCAATAGGCTTCAAAGCTTTTCCTAAACAAAAGACAGACCTACACTGCAAATCCAATAAGCATTCTGCTTATGTTAGGAATGCAGGACAGGACCCTCAGTGTAATTATTTCTGTTCTTTAATATAATCCAGAGCCCAAGAAGGCAGTGAAGACACAGAATTTCACAGAGCTTTAGCCTGCAATTGTACCACCCACCCTTTCAAGAACAAGTTGTAGAAGAATACAGACCTAATCACTTTTCAGCCTTTCAGAAAAAAAAAATCTATAGGTGCTTTATCTATCTGCTTCAATTCAGACTCAATATGTTTTTACTGAAAGCCATTGGGATGTCTTGTGGAAATACTCCTATATCTAAAAGCTCTTGGACTGCGAGTTCACTAAACTAAAGACTATGGTTATTTGACATGTAGAAAACATTCCTACTTAAAACCAAACAACCAGAAAACCCAAACAAACAAACAAAAAAATTCAAACCCCAAAGTTCGCTGCATGTTCCTGGAACAGTGACAGAGCTATAACATTTTATTGGTGCTTGCAACATTATCTGGTTTTGCCTTGTGGCCTGATGTTTTTTGTTTTGGTTTTGCCACTTCAATGGCAAGTTAAGTAATGTAAAAGTGAGTTTATATGATTTCCCAACACAGAGCACATGAGCAAGATATTTTGTGTTTTCCCTCACTTAAAAAATAGTAGCTTGAGGACAACGCTCATAGAAGTTACAGACTACATCAACCAGAAAGCAGCATTTCAATGTTTATGTAAACTCTATTGCATGAGAGAGCACAGCTCACCAATTTCCATCATGATGCATTTTCAAAGTGACATTCCACAAAGCCCTGAAGAGACTAGCACGTAACAAAGAGTGTCTCTCAGGGTCCAGTCTCTTCTTATTCATCTGCAGCAACACGAAACACCTATTAATGGACTATGTAAGGACTTCTTGTTTACAAGGGGAGGTGACCAGGAAAATAATTTCTAAACCCATTGAAATTAAGAAACAAAACTTCTTTCTTAGGAGTATTTAGTCGACAAATCTGTTCAAGTGGTTCTCCATGCAAATATCTGGGTTATATTCTGATCTTCTAGAGCATTGAAAAATATTTAACTTCAATTAACACATGGCATATCGAGAGTTGTGATAAATATTATCTTTTCAGGTAACAGAATATTCACCAGACACAGAAATAAATGGGCCTCTGGTCCACTTCAGTATATATTTGGATTGTGAGGTTTTCATTAGATTTCTGTTTGAGTCCTTCCACATGTGGAGCAGTAAGAGTTACAGGAACTCTTTGCAGGAATAAGGCCCTGACAGCACGCATGTATCAAAGTCTAGGAATTATAGTGACTACAGAGTGTCTGAGATCCCAGAGGTCTTGGAATTATGTCAGAACCTAAAATTGACTTTTAAAAAATGCATGCATCTCTAGACTTCACCACTGAAAAGGTAAAGAGAGTGCAGCCAACTCAGTGGCACTAAGTGAGCCTGCAGACAGTCTGAATCAATCAGTCTCGGAGTGGTGACCTACCACCAGCATCTCCCATCCATGTCTAGTTGCTCCAGGCACTCCTGTCAGCAGCAGATTCTGAACGGCTGGGTGGACTCCTCTTACACAAGAACTGAGCACCTAGCCATGTTAATTTGGTCCCTGTGGAGTTCAGCCACAACAGTGACTTTAAAAGTGTCCCTATGACCTCCAAATTAATTCGTATTATAGCAGATGCAAGACATTGCACAATTTTCAATAACTTGATTTGTTCATCAAGATCACAAGGAAACCATGGAATATCTGAAATCTGTTTATTATTCTTAGATTTTTTCCACATCCAGCAAAAATTGACAGACAATAGTCACTAGATAACATCTGCTGTGCAAAGGGTTTGCTTATAGCTGTATAAACTATCCATATTTATGTCTATAAACTGAGCATTTGTGTCTTTGATTACTGATATAAAAAAACAATAATACAGATGCAGAAGTCAATGATGCAAAATTCAAGGAATGGATACACTGGCTCTTCTCTTCTTTGAGTATATACTTGAGTTATATATGTCACTGCATTTTTGTACAGCAAAGCAACTACCAGATACTGTCCAGATTGTCTATATATGAACCCACAGGAACAGAATGGAAACTCATGTCTTTTTTTTCAGTTGACTGACCTGTGAAACGAGGATGCAGAATGTGGGGCTTCAGATTTTCCTCCTTTTCTTCATTTTACTCCTCAAAGAGCAAAGGTAATTGTTTCCTGGAGTGAAAAGAATAGATTTGGTATCTTTATACCATGAAGAAATTCAGTGAGGCTGTTTGTGAGAAGCAGGAGGAGAGAAGGGTACTGCCTAAATGCAAAGAAAGAGACACTTGCTCTGCCATCTGTTCCCGTGTGCTGTCACCAGGCTGCTCTGCAGCATAAGAGGCAGCTGCTCCCTTTTCCAAGAGTTAACATGAGATATTGGAAAGAACACCCATCTTCCCACTCTGTCAGTGCCCACAAAGGATCACAGCAAGTAAGTTTATGGTACCCATTTATTTGTGATGCAGGCTCTGGTACAATTCCTCTGACTGTGCTCTGCTGCCTCTTGTGACATTAGCAAGCTGTGTTTATCTCTCAGGGACAAATGTGAGTGGATTAGTAGTATCATACTCTGCCCAGTAGTCTGCTTCACATACATTACCCTTGCTGTGTTTTGTGTCAATGATGTTTCAGCAACCTGGTAAGTTCAGGAGCAAACAAAGATTACTGGAAGGGCTGCTTGAAGGAAGGACAAAAGCCCCATTTGTTAAAAGGAGAAACAAGTAACAGTCTGGCTGTTCAATGAAAGGAAGCGAGACCAATGAGGGATACAAAATTTAGGATACCAGCTGCTAGAGTATGAACTGGGATTAAGGTTTGCCTTTGCCATCTGCAGAGTGCATTTCCACAGCCTATGGTCCGCATCTTTGCTTTGCCAACATCACAGCATCAAGTGTAAACACCTTTTTCTTTCTTTCAGGTTTTTAAGCATTTAAAGAAAGTTCCTTTAATGCTATTCATTCAGAAGTCTTTGCCCCTGTAATTTTCCACAAACTGTTGTCTTTTTGTTTTTAATATCTCAGATTAAGTTTCCTCCAGGATTAACCAAGATTTATAGGAATCACAAAACAAGAAATTTGTGTCCTGTAGTCAGGGCATTTCTGTCCTGCTTTATTTTATTTCTGTGAATAAATATGTTTAGTTTCTCTAAGAAGACTGGAGATAATGACACTTAAGGAAAATGGCAGTTCCTTCTTCTGCAGATCAGGCAAGCTTGCCCAGAGAAAAGATCTTTTCAGAAACAATAATTCTGGAGTGAGGAAAACATTGCTCATAGTCAGGAACCTTGTGCTGGGTTTAAGAGGCAAGGTTTTGGTAGCCAGACCAGGGCATGGGGGGGTTAGGTGTGGGGGTGGGAGCACTTCATGGATGGCTTCTGTGAGAAGACACTAGAAGCTGTTCCCTGTGCCAGACAGCCAAACTGACTGTAAGGCACGTCTTACATATCATACCTAGGCTGTACATCCTCGTGC
>NW_008682090.1:8653-17986 GCF_000695815.1 Acanthisitta chloris
AGCTTGTATCAAAATTATTTTGCTTCCACATTATTTCAAGTGACTTGGAATTTATTTTGAAATTGTCCAAAAGTCTGGTTTAATTTATATAATTACATATAAAGATATGTATGCATGTGAATACTTACGTATTATTTCTCTCTACAAATCTTATGTCTCTACTCATGTCAAATCATTAGCCTACCATACTTAGCCACATGTCCTTATCTTGTTGTTTTTGTTTGGCTTGGTTTCGTTTTTTTCATGTTAAAACCTAGTTTGAATGGTTATTTGCTTCCAGAAGTCTTACCTTCTGTTGGCAGTTGTCCTGTACTGCTGCAGTTTCTGGCAGTCAGTTTGTGACATGCATTGGCAATAACATTTGACCTGATCTCTTAGGGTGCTTGTATCAGCAATATCCATTAACTTGAACATATAAATAAGGTTTCATTTTAGAAATCTGTCCATTTTATGTCTCTGTTTATGTCAAAGTGAAAACATGAGGCAAACTGAACACTTTGGTGCAGAATCACTGATTTTTTTATATGTTCTAAGACTGAAAACAATGTAGAAATGTAAGGAAGTGGTTAGAATTATTTAAATAGTTTCATTAATCATTAAACCTGCATTTTTTTCCTTAATCTGTGACTTCATGTAGAATATAAGTAATTTAAAGCCTCATTTTGTGATTGTCATTACATGAATATGCGTAAAAGTATCTCATTAAAATACCAATTGTAGTTCTCCTCAAGCTATAGAAGTTTTCACATATTCTCTTTTGCATTAGCAGTATGGTACCTGTCCTTTGCATCTGATTTACAGTGTTCTAGAGATTACTCTATGAACTGTAGCCAGCCCCAGTCTCAAATTTTGGGTTTTTTTTGTACAAATGCCATTACTTTATTCAGTCTGTTATAACAGTAACATTTTTTTCTGTGTGGTTCATACCTGAAAAGTTATATCAATGTTTCTCTCGCTGTGTTAATGTCCTATAGCAGACAATTGGGAATGCACTTCTTTATACTTAGTTCTCTGACTCCATGGATGTGTAACTCTTAGTGAATAATAATAATACTCTTATATGCATACTTCTTTCAATATTACTTTTCTATAATACTGTTACATATAACTTTTGCCTCTCAATGTATTATTCTAATTATACTTACATATAACTTATGTCTACTTTATGAGGCTCTTTTTTTCTGCTGTTTCTTCCCCTCCCTGCCCCCTTACCCATCTTCTCATGTCCCAGTCAACTGTTTTAGAAACCATCACATTCCCTTTCCTTGGGCATCTTTTGCTATCTAGCTATCTATTCATAGATGATCTACCTGCCCTAGTCCTGCAAGAAAGTTTCCCTTTCATTCCTTATTCTTTTAGGAAGGACATGTTCTTTCTTGTTTTGCAAAAAGGGTGGTACCCAGCATCTCAAAACAGGTCTGCAGACTCTTCCAGTGAAGTTTAAAAAGAACAAAAGGTCAAATTCAGCTGCATTGGATAAGATCTCATCTCAAAGAGAAGAATTTGTTCACAAATCCTTCTAAGAAAAGAAAACAAAATAAAAAAGAAGACTTGAAGAAAATCATCTCTAGGTGTCTAAATTGCCTTTATCCATTTTTTTTTATTACAAAGACACATCTGAAAAAGAAAGTAGCAAAACTAAAGACTATAACATGGTGCAGTAGGCAGTGATGATGTTACTTTTAAAATATTATGCTTGTGGGCTTTTGTAAGGATGCATTAAAAGGAAATTTGGGTAAGAAAAAGAAGAAAATACTATATTACTAAGTAAAGTGTTGCTTCTACCAGGTAACATACAGGTACAAAACTTATCAATACAACTAAAGGGGAGATTTTTCAACCACAGGGATAACAGATTCCCTGTAACAGGAAAGGCAAAGGAGCAAATTCAGCTCTTCAGAGCTTTTACTTTTTTTGCAGTTATGTCTCCATTGGAGTAGCTATGCAAGAAGTTTAGGTGACTGAGGGATCACAAGATATTGCTTCAGCTACTTGGTTTCTCCATTGCTGCTTTACACTCTGTGAGGACCATTACTTTCAGTACTGTAATAATGCTTTTGTTAGTCATCAACAAGCCAGTATTCAATAGGGACTCCATTTTGTAGATAGAGTCATATTCTGCCTAGCCCAGGACAAACATGTACTAATGAAAATAGTGCAAACTCATTTAAAAAAGTGTCATGGTTTAACACCAGGCAGACACCAAGCCTCACGCAGCCGCTCAGTCATTACCCCACCAGCAGGATGGGGGAGAGAATCAGAAGGGTAAAACCTCAAAAATTTGCAGGTTGAGATGAAGACTGTTTAATAGGGAAAGCAAAAGACACACATATAAGCAAAGCAAACCAAAAAATTTATTCACTGCTTTCCATGGGCAGGCAGGTGTTCAGCCATCTCCAGAAGAGCAGGGTCCCATCACACATAACCGTTTCTTGGGAAGAAAAATGCCAGTGCTCAAAATGTCCCCCCTTCCTCCTTCTTCCTCCCACTTTATATATGGAGCATATATGGCATGGAATATTCCTTTGGTCAGTTTGGGTCACCTGTCCCAGCTGTGTCTCCACTCAGTCTCCCATGCACCCCGAACTTTCTTGCCAGTGTGGCAGTATGGAAAGCAGAAAAGGCCTTGTCTCTGTGTAAGCTCTGCTCAGCAACAACAAAAACATGTCCATATTATCAACCCTGTGTTCAGGAAAAATCCAAGACACAGTCCCATACTAGTCAGTGTGAAGCAAATTTACTCCATCCTAGCAAAGGCCAGCAGAAAAAGACAACCAGGTCTTTAATTATACTACATGCTTCCCAGAGAGCAGCATCTAGACAATTAGCAGAAGCATGTGGAAGTAAAAGAAAAAAAGTGAAAACTCTTCTTGCATAACACCTTGCAGTTTAGCTCTATTTGAGAGTTGTTGGTTCTGGGGTCTTTACAATGCAAGCTGGTAAAGCATATGCATGTAGTTGATTTTCAGTGTTTCATCTGAGAGAGTTTGCATTGTCCCATAAAACTACTGAACGAAAGAAAACAAGGCAGGATGATAGAAAGTAACTTCCATCCAGTTTCCCCACATTTCCATTGTAGATCAATGCCCACTTTAATTTAAAACATCATATTTCCATCATCTGTTATCGATAAATTAAGGCATAACTGTACTGCATACCCCTAGATCATTAGAAGACTGAGGAGAGAAAAACAAACCTTCAGATGCCAATGTCATTCATCCAAGTTATTAACTATCCTTTCCCAGATGAGTAAAGTCCAAAGTAAGATAACGCCCAATGCTGTTGCTTAAGTTACTGACCAACTCTCTTCTATACTACTATAAATCTGTAGATGGATGATGTAATACTCGAGAGAATTTCTGATCTTTAAACTGCTTCACTTTATCAAATATGAATAGAGAAAGTGTTAATTTTATTCCTTTCAAACCTTCAAGTATAATTAAAGGGACTAAGTCTCGAAATGAAGTTTTCACTTCAAATTTCACATAACAATATATATGCTGTGCCTGTAACATCTGCCAACTGAGCTTCTAAGATGTCCCACATAGCATCTAGAACATTAAATGTGTTTCCACAGTATCAGTAACATATTTTAATAATTCTCTTGATCAAGAGTTCAGTGAAGTGTAATGCCAACTGCAGTTCTATAGACAGCAAGTCCTGAGAGAATATATATTAAATAAGTTAATTAAACTTTAGATATATTAATTACATATTAATCTCACTATCTCTTCCCTCCACCATCTGTCACACGTTATGGCACAGATAGTCAAGACAGAACTGGTCAACAGAATTATCAAAATGGGATTTATAGGGATTATACTATACAATAACTGGGTAATTTCATCATCAGTAACAGTTACTGTGCAAAACCCTTTTCTTTACCCCATGCAGTTTTTTATCAGTCTCCACTTGCAAGTGGTGACTCCAAACGGTTTTGAAGCTTGTACTGCTTCTGAGACTGTGCATATTTGGAGCTCCAATCAGATTTATGGTTGCTGTTAATGAATATATATGGTGAAGACTAAGAACAAGAAAGCTCCAACCAGATATTTTCTTTAAAAAAAAAAAAAATCAGGCAGCAATATAGCACCTCCATCCTTAAAAAATCTGATTCTCTTAAAAAAAAAATTCAAATTCCCATCACAACCTGCATAATGCCTGAATTTTGCAGCATACTTTTATGTCAGCAGGTAAATGGATTTGATAATTCATCTTTAAAATCAGAAATTCCATCTTGATTGCTGCTACTGTAATTATATGCCTAGTAGTGCTGCACAGAGTAGAGCAAACAAAATCAAAGAGCAAGTCAGAACAGATCTCAAGGACTAGCGACAAGGGCAGCAACAGACAGATGCTGCAAAGAGTGCCTAATGCACCTTGCAACTATATAATAATGTCAAGGCAATGTATTGATGGGCTGCACATGAAGCATGACAATAAACCACAGTAATTTCATCCTGCACATGTTTGGCCTTTATATCCAAACCTCTTCTAGTAATGTAAGTAATGCTAGGGTAGGGATTCAGGCAAACCAACTGTTTATAAATATATATAAATATAATACGATTGTGCGAAGTTCATTCATTGGCACTCTTCCTAGCAAGATTTAGGATCACAACAAGCAGCATTATTTCAGTCTCCCAATTACAATTTTGAGGACAACACCGGCCAGAGACTGTTACACCATCTCTAGTCAGGTTTATGTAAGACAAGTTTTCTTTTAAGCACACAAATAAGAGGTTTCTGTTATAAGCACAGCCCTTGGCATGGCTTTTCCCCATCTTAATTAGTATTTTCTCAGGCAATGCTCAGGCGGACGATCTTTGACCTTTGTTTCTACTCGCTGCTATGTAATATATGTATAATGGCCTATGAGATGAGCTTAAAAAATGCCCAAGGTCACCTACATGAACTTTTATCTTTACTAAATGTATATGGTTTTATAAACAGAATTTGACAGATTAGAATGATGATTTAGCACCATTAAAACACCTAACGTATTAAAAGCCACATACGGCAGTGCTTGATTACTGCAATATGCTGCATTTGAAATTCATGTGTTTTCTATTAATAGAAGGATCAACTCTTCAATTGTTATTTATTCATATTGACACCTCTGCATGCCAAATGGAGCAACGTGAATCAGTTATGGTTTTTGTATATAGAATAATATTGTTGGGACTGGAGGACGATCATGTGGATCCACAGATCTCAATTTGCTGCCTCGGATGCCTTAGAAACACCTGCAGTTATGGAAATGTTACAGCATTGCCTCTGTCTTGATGTAAAGATTAAAATTGAAAATGGCTAATTTGATCAAGTAGAATTTTACGTTTTTACATGCTTTCTTATAGGTGTCCTAATAAAGCATTTTAGAATCAGAATCAGAACTAAAATACCTTTGCCATAAATATTTCTTCAACTTGAAGCTACAAACAGAATCAAGTGGAAATCTTGGCTAAAGAACGGTTCTTTAGTTGGAGGCCTGTTTGAGAAAGTATAGTACAGTCTAACAAAAACTAGTTTGGATTTTCTCTTTTTACTACATCCTTATATTTCCACCATCTATGCAGCACATTTTTTGCATGTTACTCACAGCTGTAAACACACATTTGGACCACATTTTTAACTATGTTGGTAGATGAGCAAACTGAAGAAGAATGACTGAAGAAGAACACAAACTGAAGAAGAAAAACATACTTGTGAACATGTCAAAATAAAAAAATCCAATTGGAAAAATACTTTTTCTGGAAGAGGCAGCTCAGTCTACAACTAGCAAAATTCTGTGAATTATTCTGTGAGAACAGTATTTTATTTTGTTAAAGTTAGAGACTAAGCTATAATAATTTTAAGACTAATATTGACTAATGTATTATGCAATCCAATTAAATAAGATGAAAATTGATGAGATTTAATAAAATGTTACTATAAAACTTAAATGTTTATCAGAGAGTCCTAATTCAAGAAATCTTTTTGTTTCATGAGAAATTTTTGATTTGTTATTTTGTTTTACATTTCAAAGTCAATTTTCAAATAATCAGTAAGGCAGAAAATAGATTTTGTATACAAAGGAAACATGTATTTACAGCTTAATAAAATAAACAGCTTGGATAGCAAAATCCAGACTATTAATACTTTATTACTACCTGAAACTTTCTGCCTAAAACACACTTCTTGGTCTTCAAGACAACTGAGACCACACAAATTTCAATCCCCTTAATCCTTTAAAAACCCAGATCCATGCTCTGCTTGCAAATTTATATTGGGTTAATCATTATCAGAAACTGAAAAAGTGCATTTGCAAAGCAAAAAAATAGAAAAGGTATTGCATGCAAAATTATGGATTTTGAACCTATGGATGTCATCTACAGCTAACATATTTACATCTTTATTAGAAAGGCTCCACAGAGTATAAGAAGATAATCTAGCAATCTCTGTTCAGCTTCTCTTAGTATTCAACTTGCATATCATTGAAAACACTGCATATGTTCATCTATGACCACACATTTTTTCTAATGCTTATTTAATCTTAAAACATTTTTTATTTATTTAAAAGGTTATTTTCTCCAGTGCTTAAACATTTACATTTGTCACTGTGGTTTGGCTGGCAGAGGAACTAGGATTATGTACATGGTATCTTTTGCCAAAATACTGATGTTGTATAAAAAATATGCATATACTGCTCCTGTCTATCAGACTTCTTTCAAGAGACTAGTGTCCTCTGCCATTTTAAAGAAAAAGCTGAAAAAGCAAAAGATATTAAGAACAGTTTTGAAGAAAACTTGGTTTGTTTAAAAGTGTGATTATAGGTGCTACTTGAAAGGTATGCAACAGCTCAAGAAAAGCAAAAGGAACCAGATGCACATATACTTACATATAACCATACAGCTGTACCTGTGTGTCCTTTTTTTTATATCTAACGATACAATATGAACACATGGAAAGGTATTGTGTCTATCAATTTACAGGATGTCACAAGATTTACTCTAAAGTAAAACCAAAATAAAACAAACAAGCAAAACTCTCCCCAGAAACAAACAAGTCACTCATTCTCCGTGCACGCAAACAGTCCACAGATTATTTCTAAAACAATTGTGGTTATCCAGTAGCTACTGAAAGGCTGTGGTGGTGTTTTCTATTTCATCATATTCAACATAGCTCAATCATTATTAGACGTAAAGGGGTTTTCCGAGATTTTAAAGGAACTGATGAAACTCATATTAATAGCTGTCCAAATTGCTATTACTATGGTGCCATAAATTGTAAATTAGTGTATTTTCCTGTCGAGTGATGGTAGGAACATGATGGGAAGTACCAGAATTTCTTAGCTCTGGATTCTGAAATGTCACTCATAATCAAAACTAACTCAGCAAAAACTAAAACCTTCTTTCTAGCCAATCTGCAGTAATTTTGCTACATTTTCTTGTCAGGATGTATTGCCTTCTACCCTTCATTTAGAATGTGGAAGAATCAGCAGTTTGGATAAATAAAGCAAACTGATTGTTCAGAAATTCCCAAGATGAAAAAAACATTCAAAAGCAAAATTAAAATGTTTTGCTGACTACATCTATAAATAGCCAATTGCATGGATTAGAGCTAGATTGGATAATATTTGTTTTTACAGGAAGCTCAATGAAGATTAAAATTATTAAAATGCTAGGGAAATAACTTTGCAGACATGTTGGAAGACCCTTCACAATGAGCAGAATTGCAGTGGAAAAGTGTAAGATTTTGAACTCTCTGGATGTTCACACAGGAGCAAGTATTATGTTTTAGTTCAAGTCTGGTGAATTCTGTTGGAACTTTTGATCATGAGTGTAACCACCCAAAGTAGTAGTTCTCTCATATGGAAATTCCAGAAACTACAACATGACACTTGCTCATCTGCTGGTTTCTGTACATTAATTCACTTGCAAAGAGAACATGATGTTCATCACAATTTGAAAAGCAGAAAACAGGAAACAATTTCTGCCTTACGGTGGCAGAATTTTGTTAAAATAACTTGTGTGATTTCTACCAGGGGTTATTTTTAGCTCTGGCTGAAAGATGATAGCTAACAGAGCTGCCATTTCAATAAAAATGACACGGTAGTTTCATGATAAAGGGTTGTGCATAGTTATGCAGTAAGGCAAGGTTTATTGGTGAAGTTTTTTCCTCATCATTTACCTTCAGTAGAATTTGTGCCTTCTGTGGAAAGTCCAAATATGCATGGTCAGTCAAGCAAGAAAATGATTATCACAGTTTATAACATTAAAATGCTACTTCTTTAAGTCCTGTGACAGCTGAGAAAGGACTGAAAGAAATGGCTTCCATACCCTACAGACATTTTAAAAATTAATTCACTCCATTTGATCTTACATGGAAATTATTAATTTTTCAATTTTTTTGACCATTTATGATTATTTTTACAGAAGTTAAATTTGAAATGAAGAAATTTTAAATTGGTTATTTTAAAACACTTAAGTGTTTTCTTTTTCTTTTCTGTTTTGTTTGGTTTTGTTTTAAATTAGCAATGTGTTAAATTCTACCTAATTCCAAAATATTTGGACAAGAAAAGAACTGATCTGGTCGTTTTGGATAAAAAGCATTACCTTTTTTTTTTTTTTTCAGACTGGTTTCACAGGAGTTCCTAAAACAAAATCTGCTAAAAATATTTCTTAGTGATGTGTTTCCATATGTTTATTCTTTCTGTAGCCTATGGGACCAAAAGGACAGGTCTATTCCCTGCCTAATAAAAATTGCATAGATTCAAAGTAACTCAATATCAGCAAATGGTTCCTGTGGCTTTCAGTGAAGTTACTCTGCTTAGGCATTCTTGTAACAGTAGCTACAAGTCTATTGTCTCTTCAAGGGACTGATCCTTTTAGCTGACTCTGGTTCTGGAGAGCTATAGCACTCAGGACCCCACAGAGAGATAGAATAACATACCCATAACAAAAAAATGAAATAGTATAACAAACAAATCTATCATATGTTTGAAAAGAAATTGATGCGTACGTAATTTTTAGCATGATGTTTTTCTGCTGGTCATTACAATAGAAAACAAATATGCAATGATCTTTTCCTGAGCTGTGGTAAATTTCAAAATTTGTATGGTGAACCTCTTCTCTGAAGAACTTTATTCTATGAAAAATAAACATTCTCACTTGTCCACAGTGCTCACAGAAATCTGTGCAGCATCTAGGTACGTCATGTATGTGACTCGTTTAACCTTTCAGAGCTGAATTAATTTTTCTGCTTGTAGAGGTTTATACTCTGAAGTACTCTCCTAGATTTCACTTTGTGGCCTTCAGTGGCAAACCTCAGAAAATTAAAATTTGTGTACACATA
>NW_008682090.1:18023-23290 GCF_000695815.1 Acanthisitta chloris
AAAAATAAAAGGCCTGTTTGGAGGTTGTGGTTCTTTAAGAATCCTTGGTTGGCAGCCTCTGAGTAATGAGGAAATGTCCAACTCAATAACAGTAAAATGGATTGAATCAGCTCACAGAGATGCAACTTTGGAAGAAGTGCTGAATTTGGTTATTTCGCAACTGCTAAATGTGTCATTATAAACTGGAAGTTAATCAATTCTGAAAGTTATCATGGAGCACAGTTAGGAAAGAAAAGCTGACCTGAGGGAGGGAAAGCATGTTCTCAAGTGTTGAAGAAAGACTCAGCACATTATATAATTTAAAAAAAAAAATAGTGACAATAAATCATATATATACACTATCTGATACAAAGTAACAGTTCCTGGTTTACTGATGAACTAATTAAAAATGCACATCCTGAAGATGGTGAGGATAGTGGCAAACCACAATACAGATAATAAAAAAACACCTGTAACTTTTAAAGTTTGCACTGAGCAGATGGGAAAAAAGTTGATAAATTTTGAAGGCTTGAATTCCCCCTTGTCTTCCCCCTAGATCTGTCATCCATGTGCTATTTATTGTCCTGGGAAGATCATTTGTGCCATATGTCATTGATCACTTCTGTTCAAATTAAAGAATAATTTGTGAAAGGATAAGCAAAATAATTCTAGAGGGGTCCTGCCTCCAGCCAGGTGAAGAGACAGACAATTGGATCTATTGGACTGTGTGGATCCAACGGCCTGGCACATCAGACCCACCACAATTTAAGGCTTTAGTTGATGCCAGTGCACAATGTACCCGGATGCCATCAAGTTACAGCAGAGCAGAATCTGCCTGTATTTCTGGGGTAACAGGACCCCAGCTGTTGACTGTACTGGAAGCTGAATTGAGCCTAACTAGGAGTGAATAGTAAAATCACCCCATTGTGGCTGGACCAGAGGCCCCATGTATCCATGGGATAGATTATCACAGGAGAGGGTTTTTCAAGGACCAAAAAGGACATTGTTGGGCTTTTGGGATAGCTGCTGTGGAGACAGAAGAAATTAAACAACTGAATGCTTTGCCTACTCTCTCAGAGGACCTTTCTGCTGCATGACTGCTGAGGGTTGAAGAACAACAGGCCCCAATCGCTTCCACAACAGTGCACCATCAGCAATACTGCACCAACCAAGACTTGGGCCAGGGGATGGGGTGTGTGGCTGGGCAGCTCCAGGCTCCACATGCTGAGCGATCGCATATGAGTTGTTGCCTGTCTTGTACACTCTATTATTAATATAGTTGTTGCTGTTCATTTTTCTTACTTCAATGCTGTTTTCTTAGTAAATTGTTCTTATCTCTACCTGTGATCTTTACCTTTTGTGTCTCCAATTCTGATCAACCCAGCCACAGGGGGAGGGGGTGGGGAGTGAACGAGAGGTGCATGGTCTGGGGGATTTCAGTGAAAACACTAAATCATGGAATGCCACTCCTAAACCATGACAGCTAATTATGTAATTCTGTCATAAAGCATACAAATGATAAGATTAATGACTTTGGAATTTCAGCTACAGTGGTGCTATTAGTCAGAAGATACTCATGGAAAAACTACTGCCTGCCAGTGCCATTTTGATGTACTTAGGCAAGCTATATTTATGACTGTTTTCTCCTTGTTAACTTCCCTTCTAGTAACTGTTCTTCTTTTTTTCTAATTTACATTTTAACAAAATGCTGATAATTTGAATAGATATTTCCTCATTGCACTTACCCAGTGATTCTGTATGTGCTTCTTACGCAATTAATATTTGCATGCAATTTTCTTTAAATACATGTTAGTGTACTCTGTGGCAGCACTTGACAGCCAGCTCAACTTTATGGCAATACTCCTCCAAACCTGAAGAACCTGGAAGGAGAGATCTATTCTTAAAGGAATTAGAAGGAAGGAAATCAACCCCAATCCTGCACACACTTAAGCACCTGGAGAACTTAATGATGTGAATACTCAGTTGGAGATCAATAGCAAGCATTTAGCATACAGTTAATGCATTCTTCAGTGATTGCAAGGTCATACTCCTGTCTCCTTATTTGGGTAGTAGAAACACCTTAAAGATATGAGATAAAATGCACTTAAAGACATCATTTAAGCATGTATGGTAATTTCTTAGTACAACCAATATTGCAATTGAGCAAAAAATTGGTGTCTCTTTGACACTATTATCTCAAGATAAAATATCACAATAATAATATATTTATAAACTAATTAACATCAGTGGAAGACATTTTGAAATCTTATTGTGTGATGTACCTGTATTTCCCTTTATGACTGTAAATCAATCTCTGACTAGTGTAAACTAGGTGCATTCCTAAAACAAAAAGAAATCCCAATCACAGGAAACAAACAACAATTCTGATGCTATTATTTTCACCTCCAAAATGCTTCCATAACACTTCCTATAGCACATATGTAATAATATCACATTCCCACATTTCATAATTTTCTTGTCGCAAGGCATAAACCATCCACATAAACAGCAGCCACACTGGAAGACTCCATATGGCATGGAGCATTCTATCTGCTTCTATTATAAGCTTGTACAGTTCCATAAAATCTGTATATTGGAGATACAGATCTTTAAAGTAAAATACATCATTTACTCATATCCCTAGAGACATCAAGAAAGTTCAGAACAGAGACCATACTTTCCCATTCTGTGAAAAAGATAAGAAAGGAAGTAAGTGAAGTTTGTCTCTGGGTGATGCAAGGAATCAGATGAAACAGAAAATACCCAAGAACCAAGCAGGAAGTTGAGCTGACAATGACATCTTGGTAGAGAAGAAAAACAGCAACATGCTGATTTTTGTTCTAGGGAGGCTGAAAGCTGGCAAACTTTTCCTGCGCTCAGCAGGATGTAATTGCAACAAGCAGTGCAAAATGAACAGCCCATCCACAAGTGGCTTCAAGAACATATCCTCTTTTTTTTAGTGTAACCATTATTCTACTTGACAGTCCTGTATTTCAATTAAAAGTATTCAGCCCTTTCATATGTTTCCTTTTTCCATTGCAGAACTTGAATTAAGGAATCAGCTCCTCCTTATTTTTTGCCAATATTCAATGCAGAAATATTGCAGTAGAGAAATAATGGAAAAGAGGATTCATTAGAAATAAATATCAATATACTTTTGTGATCGTCAAAATCTAATCATAAAGGAGAAAGTGGGCTGTAGTAAATATCAATTTTGTGATCTTCAAAATGTAATCATAAAGGAGAAAGTGGGCTGTAGTGATGACATAAAAATATATACTTAACAGAAGAACAGATCTAATTGCATATAGTTCTATATATATGTGATATATTTTTAAATTTAGAAAACTTCAAAATCACAAAAAAATCTCACAACAGAGTAAAATGATAAAGAGTTTTGCAGTGTACACAATTTTGTGATCTTCAAAATGTAATCATAAAGGAGAAAGTGGGCTGTAGTGATGACATAAAAATATATACTTAACAGAAGAACAGATCTAATTGCATATAGTTCTATATATATGTGATATATTTTTAAATTTAGAAAACTTCAAAATCACAAAAAAATCTCACAACAGAGTAAAATGATAAAGAGTTTTGCAGTGTACACATAGTTTGAGTTCAGCTAGATTGATTTAAGAAACTGGTACTGCATGAATGAATAGGTGGGAAACATACTCACAGAACTACAATATGATAAAAAGCCATATACATTATCAGAATTGGAAATAGTTGTATGTTGATAGACTCTAATACTGTCCTTGATACAGCTGTATCATTAAAATGACAGAAATAATCATAATTCAGTTGTACATGGCAGCAGCAGCAGCAGTGAATATTTACTTTCCTACTAATCTGAAAAGTATAGTTTTAAAGACCAAGTAGAGGGTTGGCTCTGGCTTGCTGCCAGACCCAATTACTCCCTCATTCCCCCTTTTAAACAGTGCATGGGGAGAAAATAAGACGGAAAAGCTTGTGTTGAGATAAGGGCAATTTAATAAGGAAACAAATAGCTGCATGCAGAAACAAAGTAAAAAGAGGAATTTAACCACTACTTCCCATCAGCAGGCAGCTTTCCAGCCATTTCCAGGAAAGCAGGGCCTCACTACACATTGTATGCACTTACTGAAGAAGATAAAGGCCATAACCAAGAGTAGCCTCACATTCTCTTCCTTGCCCTTAGCTTTAATTGCTGAGCACAAGATCACACGGTAGAGAATGTTCCTTTGGACAGTGTCAGCTGTGCTTGCTGTGTCCTGTCCCAGCCCCTTGCCCAACCCCAGCCCACTGGCCTTTTGGTGGAAAGGGATTGGAAAGAAAACCTGTGCAATCACTGTGCAATCACTGCTCTGTAGTAGCCAAAACACTGGTGAGTTATCACTACCATTCTAGGTAAAAATGCAAAGCACACGACTATATGGGCAGCTATGAGGAAAATTAACTCCATTGCAGCCATTAATCCCAAGAGCACAGATGTGGACAATGAGACAGCATGATCCAAGGGTTTAAACAAGATACATGTAACTGGTATTGCATAACATTGTGTTAATATGCATATACATATATGCGTATTGTTCTCAGATGCATATACACAATTGAATAATGTAGCTGTCAAGAAGCAGCAGCAAAGGTACCTCCCTATGCTCTTTCTTTCTGTCTCATTGCCAAGAACTTGCTTGGACTGGAGAGAAGGTATGATATTAAGAGCTATGATATTCAGAGCTATCTCACTACTTCTGCACTTTTCCACAGGAATTGTGGCTGCGACAGCCTCGGTCAAGGTGATCAAAATGAAAATGACTCTTTTTCAGCAAAATATGTCCAACGTGAAGACATAGAAAAAGTATTCAGCATATTCATTTTCTCTAGGTGTACCTGCAGCCTGAAGACATATACTAAAGATCAAAATATACAAGAAACAAAGATGTCTAAATAGAATATGCTCCAAAGATCATGTTGCAGCTTGAGTATGCTAATTTTTTCTCCTCTTGCTTTTAAAGTAAGCTGCCTTCAGGCTTAATCATTACGTATCAAAGGGAACAAGAGTAATAGAAAATGTTTTAAACAGAATTCTTGTACTAGGAGATGTCATAAGGTGCTTGTTTCAAGCTCTGATTGAAAGTTTTTTTCAAGCCAAGCTTATTTCAGCCATGAGATGAACATGGAAATGTTCACCACACTGGTTTATCTTCTTGGAAAATGGATATAGCTGTCTCCTTCCCCATCTGCAGGTCTTTGTGGTCTGGGGACTATGAATGAGTGTGGGCCATTCTTGCACCTCTGAATCA
>NW_008682090.1:23745-57988 GCF_000695815.1 Acanthisitta chloris
TCTGCTCTTCTCCAGGCTGAACAGCCCCAACCTACTCCGCCTGTCTTCACAGGGGACATGCTCCACTCCTCATATCAACTTTGTGGCCTCCTCTGGACTTGTTCCAACAGTTCCATGTCCTTATGTTGAGGGCACCAGAATTGCATGCAGTATTCCAAGTGGGGTCCTATGAGAGCAGAGTAGAGGGGAAGAATCACCTCTTTTTGGCCTGCTGGTCACACTTCTTTTGATGCAGCCCAGGATTCAATTGGCTTTCTGGGCTGCTAGTGCACATTACCCACTCATGGTGAGTTTCTCATCCACTGCCACTCCCAAGTCTTTCTCCTTGTTGCTGGTTTTAAATACTTTCCCATCCAACCTGTAGGTGTGCCTGGGATTGCCATGGCCCAGATGTAGGACCTTGCACTTCATTTTGTTGAACTTCATGAGGTTTGCATTGTTGCACCTCTCAAGCCTGTCAAGGTCCCTCTGAATGGCACATCCCTTCCCTCCAGCATGTCGACTGCCCCACACAGCTTGGTGTCATCAGTGAACTTGCTGAGGGTGCTCTCAATCCCACTGTCCATGTTGCCAACAAAGATGTTGAACCGTGTCAGTCCCAGCACTGACCCCTGAGGGGCACCACTAGTCCCTGGCCTCCATGTGGACAATGAGCTGCTGACAACAAATCCAGCCAGTTCTTTATCCACCAAGTGGTCCACTCTTCAAGTCCTTGTTTCTCTAATTCATATGTCATCTGGGAGAGTGTAAAAAAATCTCAAGATATCTATTGGTCTTTGATAAACACTTTCTTTGAGAGATAAATAGAAGAAACCCAACTCAAACACTACTCTCAGAACAAGCAGAGGGACACCTGTTTCTCTTGTAAATTCCCAGGACTATTTCTACATATTTTCTGTTCTTGTAGAATCCTTTTCCTGTCCATTTCAGAGTTTCTTTCCTACATCTGTGCAAGCAATTGCTAACAAACCCAAATATTTGGAGCTGATTTGCAATATTTCTGCAAATCCTTGCTCTCAACTCCTTCTCTGGAATTAGACACATACAATTCAGCTGGTTCAGCTGGTTCACTGCCTGATCCTGGGTTCCAGCCTCTTCCAAAGGATGCCCTCTGTCAAACCAGGCTCTGAAGGTGCCTAATGTCCCTGCTTACCTAAGGATCTGCGTAAATAAGCCTTCTCTGTCCTCTACAACATTGTGCCTCTCCTTATACTCATCAGAGATCCGACAGGGTAGATAAACAGGACTGTCCCTTCTTCTGGACATGACAGGTAATTCTAACCCATTACAAAATGTTTCCAGGTCTACCTCCTCTTATAGAAAGGGGGAAGTTATCCCCTGTTCCCCTAGCTGTCATTGCCAGCTAGATCCAAATGAACAATATAATAACAAGGTAACTTAAGCACCTTTTAGGTCACCATAGTCTGCCTTATCTCACCCCTGTAACCTTAATGTCTTATTTTCCATCAGTTCTTGCTTCCCTTACTTTGCAAATCATTTGAGGTGAATCCGCCACTTTGTTCTTGTGTTCATGTAGTACACAGTGTAACAGCATCTCAGCCCACACAAAGGATTTGCAGGGGAAGGAGAATACAGAAGTCTTATGGAATAATTTGCTAGAAAGGCTGCAGAGGCATCATTACTCAGTTTTGGGAACAAAGCAATAGTGGTCAAAGAGTTACAGTGGAAGCTCTTGCACTTCACCTTGACTGCCAAATGTGTTAATAGAAAGTTTATGAAAAATGGTGCTGGGGACATAGGCTAGTTTTAAAATAAAACTTTCAAGCAGGCTTCAAGTCAAGTTATACTTGAAAACTTCTGACTCTATGGCTCACTACAGTGTTTGTGTATTCCTCTCAGAAATTACAAAGTAACAGTGTCAATAAAGTGAAATCATGTAAGTCTACAGCCTCTCCCATTTCTCAGTTAATTTTGTTGTGTGCTCCAGCATTCAAAACTGTATCCATTTCTAATTCTAGTAACTGCATGCAATATGTATTTTTTTATAAATGCTCTGCTCACTACTTTTGATGTTGACTAACTTAAGTATGTGTGATTGAGTCTTTTTTCTCACCTTCAGTTCCCCTAAGATGTGTCTTTTCTGAACTTTCCTGCCCTCTGAGTACAGCAACTGCTTGTGTTTTCTGTGTTTGCATGGCAAGGGGAAAAAAAGACAACCAGCATGGTATAAACTGGAGGAATTCAAAACATTGCATTAGCTAGGCTGCAAACACATAAAGTATGCTAAGAGAACAGACTGTAGAATGAAGCAGCCTGGGCTGACAAAATATGTCTTTCTTCTTTACAATTTACCTTGAATAAGCGAAGAAGTAACCAGGGAATTCTTGAATAGAAATTGGAGTGAACTAAGTAATTACAATATTTTATAACCATGAACTGTATTTATTTTTGCAAACAGTTAGAGTCCAAGATTTATTTTTTTCCTAAAAAGGTGGAAGTATCAGCTCATTAAGAGTTAAGCAGGTTTTATGCTATCCTTCTGTGTGCAGATTTGCATTAAATTAACAAGCACTGAGACCAGGAAAAAACCCTTGCTGATAGTTTTAGCTATAAGCCTGAATTACTTTTAGCCATAAATGCTGGAATGGTGCATATTATTCAGGCTTTTAAAAATAACGGTGACCTTACATATTTTTAAATCTACAAAGCCTCCATATCCATTTGTAACACAGAACATAATGCTAGGAATTTTTCTTTTGAAAAATTACAAAGATTCAAAAAGTTAAACTGAATATTTAGGACATTGCACATGTATTGTATTGAAGTTCACAGAACAAGATCTGTTTTGAAAATGCATTAAAGCTAATTTTTACCATTCTGAATTGATGATATTTAATATAGATCATGATACTGTGTGCAGTGTAAAGAACGTTGGATGCAGAATAGTGCATGATTGCTTTAGAAATAAAATGGAAGCCATCCTACTATCACCATCTGTTTGTATTTTGGTTGGTTTAGTTCTTCTGACAGATATATTTGCTCATGAATAAATGTTATTCAAGATCACTTAGCTCTGAATATCACAATCAGGCCAAAATGTATTAGTATTAAGTCCTACCACACCAGAAAGTCCAAAATTTTTTACTTTCGTTTCCCAAAAAAAATCATTTTGAGGGAATATTAAGGTAATACCAGCTTATTTTAGTGAACACTTTTTATGAACTGAATTATACTGTAGATATCAATTTTCATCTCTCTGTGAAATTCAACTATATAGAGGTTCAAAGAATGATAATCTAAGTTTGACTGTAAGCTAAATAAGATTACTAGTATCAAACACAGAATTTCCTTCCAATATTGTTCAACCAAGATGCTGAAAATTAAGTAGAATCTAGAAACATGGCTACAGTATTATTTCTGTATTTGTTATTATTATTGGAATATTAAGACAAATAATTGGGAAAGAAAACTGAAAAAGTATGTGAAAAGATAGACAATAACACATGGAAATTCAGAGGAAATGTTATACAACAAGAGAATTAGAGGTCAATTTATTGAAAAATCTCAAAATAAGATGCAGAAAATATTTGGTTCTCAACAGCTTTACAAAACATTCCAGGGGATGAAAAACTCTTTAATCCAGTAGATACAGTTATGACAGGAATTAAAAATTTGAGTTTGAAAGTCAAACACAAATTAGAAAAATAAAAAGTATTATTAACATTATTATTTTTATTTTTAAGATAACTAATTATTCACTAGTGAAAGAAAAAGAAAAACTTTTCAAAGATTCAGTGCTTTAGGGAAAATAATACATCAAATAGAAATCATTAGACTCAGTGCAGGAATAAGTGCAAAATAGAGCATTTAATTTGCATGATTTAATGATTCCTGACTTTAGGATATAAAAAGATGTAAGAATAGCCATTGACTAAATGTTCATGGAGTGTTTGCAACAAAAAAGTCTCTCTATAAAGAGTCTAGAGTAAATGATTCTTCATGGCCAAATAACAGAGATTTATTATTACAAGATATAAGATCTCCAGTGTTCTAAAGCAACAAACTTCCAGCTCTGGATCATTGTGCTGGCCATGGGGGAGGGGGGTTGGAATTAGATGTTCTTTCATGTCTCAAATCATTCCATGACTTCTATATGTTACTTCAACAGCATGTTTAGATTTTCACCACAAATTTAAATTACTCTCTTCCCCTAAAATTAACTGAAAGTATGATACAGATCTCAGATCTATCATAAAGTCAGGCAGAATTTCTCTTATGCTAGCTAAGGTTTTGAAGAAGAATCAATACATTTTGCAAAGTAATTTTTAAATCATTCATTAAATGATATCTATATATTCCATAAACAAAACACAAATGTCTGTCATTAAACAAAATCTATAAATAGACATTTTAGATGAGTTGCAAGTCAATATCTAGCTATGTAAGCAATGCAGCCAGATTTTGTTCACATCAATGCAGGTTTTACCTATACCATGAATAATAATATAGTCTTAGGCACAAGCCAAAGAATGTGTTTCTCCTTTGGATTCTAGTGTTTTACATTTGCTTTTTCATGTCAATACGTGGTCATCTACTTACAGAAGACTTATTCCTGAATTTTCTATCCTGTTCTCTCAGTCTGTGACTTTTGCACTCAAGGCAGAAGCTACTGCTTTACATTAGGATGACTAGGTTTTTGTGCCATGGTTGAATACATTATTGCAACTGTAAGTTTTTTGCCCTCTCCTGGTATGTCAGAGCTCATATTCTGCATTTAAAAGGGAAAGGAGGGTTACCTTACAGAACACCATGGCCAGCAAAGGTCTCCTTCAACAGCAGGGCTACCTCTGTTTAACCCTTTTGCACTTTGATATAGCAAATATGTGTTAGACTTTATAAACACCTTGTAAATCTACTATACCTGCTTGCAGCTGTCCCAGTGCCTCAGGCTTCTTTGCCTACTTTTCCCTCAGCTCCTTTGAGCTTCAATCTCTCTGATCTCAGTTTGGATGAAGAATTCTGTTTTCTTCTTCAGTATTGTGCCCCTCACAGCTGAGCCTGTTTTCATTTGCTTTCTTAAAGCTGACTGGCTAACACTGTATTTTCCAAATCTGTCATAAATCCTGCCATAAGGACAGGAAGAAACAGAAGTTGATAAAAATTCCCTCTTTACTATTCTTGTTCACCCTGTCAGATCCCTGTCTATTTTATTATGACAGTTATGTTACTGGTTCCAACTGAGTTTCCAAGCTGCCCTCTAGGACATTGAGCTGATGTCTATGGCCTTAGATCCCCAAAATCAGTGTCTCTGCTTTCCTAATTTGTTGCTTGTTTCAAAAACCATCTCCTTCAGATCTCCACCTGTCAGTGGGTGCTGGAGATTACTCATTAGTCAGCTGCTTTGACTATGCATCCTGAATATAAACTTTGTTTCTATCATTAACACTGTAATGTTGGGATAGTTACAAGACTAGTCACATTTCCTTCTCTATAATTTTGATGAAATAATTTAGACAAAAAAAAAGCAATTATTTATTTTTATTCCTTTGAACATGTCAAAATATCTCACATGTTTTCACTAAACTGAAACTACTGGGCAGTCAATAACAAAAGAAGCAAAAATCAGTTTAAACAATTTTTTTTCTCCTTTACCGGTTTATAGGTAAATTATTTTTCCATAGTATGGCTCAGTCACTTCCAACACTCTCATAGTCTACCTTCTGGCCAGATACTGGCTTCCATAATCCTGAGAAAAGCACAGTCCTGTACTCCAGCATGTTCCACTGTTTTTTTTTTCTTAGATGTTTCATAAACAAATGTCCACAAAATATCAGCACATAGAGTCCTGATTAAAAAATTGTCTTTCTGAAAGCACCACATAAATAATCAGAGACATCTAATTGGATCTGGATTTGTCAGAGAAATAGGGCAGCTCACACCCTATTCATGATTCTGGTAGCAGGACATATAGGTCTTATGTTCCACTCATTCCTTTAGAGTAAGGCTGTCTCTGTCCCCTTAATTTGACATACATTGCAGCTGTAGGCATACCAGTTAAGACATGTTCAGTGAAGTGTAAACTTTGTTTTTCATTTAGAAACATGTACAGTTTAGAAAAATGTGAGAAAAAAAAGCTTATTCTTTCCTTTTTTTTTTTCCCCTCTCACATTAGGTTTGCAGACAGACAGCTTATGTCTACTCTCTGTAGTCTCATTTTTCCACTGTGGTGCCTAGCTAAAGTTTTCAATCAACAAAGAATTTACACTGCTACTTCCATTTCATTATGATACTGTTTTGGTCAATAGAAATTAACTTCACCAAGCATTGAAAGATAAGCCTCATACTTAGGAGATAATACTACAGTAGCAAAGATAACTTTGTGGTTGAGTAACTCATAAAGATCTTTAAAAGATCTTGATCCAGTTTCTAGCTCTGCCACAGTCTTAATATGCAATGATGCACTGTGTGTCTCTGAGCTAGACTTCTATGCCTCAGTTGTACACACATTTAACTAGTAGTCTGGATAACACTTTTTTGGAAGAGTACATATGTTTAGCATTATGCAAATACACGTATGAGAGATCTGGATAAGACTTTGCTTGGTATTTGGCAGATGGGGATAAAGATCCCATTGCAGCTTGTATGTACTAACATATCTTTAAATACATGTACTACTTTGATCTCAATGCTGGGTTAAAAAAATGTTGGTTGTTTACTTAATATCAATGCTGAGAGGACACATTTAACATTATGTCAAATTAAAAACAAAAAATCTGAATACTCCACATCTCACCAGTGCTTCACTAGCCTTATGATCAAAAGGCTTGTCTTCATGTTTGTTCTAATGCCATTTCAGTACTCTACATTTTGTCCTGAAAATCCTGTGTACAGAGAACCTTTTGTTCTTTTATTCTCTACCACACAGTTTCACATTCCTCTTCCTTAAAACCTTAACCATGTATAAGTTTTATCCACCTTATAACTAGCTACCAAGCTGGGCATATATTTAATTCTCTACAATACGTGTAGTTTCAGTTCAAACTTATTTTTAAAGAAAGAAGAAAACACCCCCACTATCATCACCACCAAAAAGAAATACAAAACCAAACCACCCTCCTCTAAAAAAATACCAAACAGGAGAGCTTTGCAGATCTATTCATCTATTTCTGCTAATTATTAAAATATGTTTATATGTAATTAAGTATTGCTACTATCAAAAACAATTATATGTTGAAGACCTTTGTGTCTTGATAAAGCTGTTGTTCGGACTCTACAATGCTAGTAGTAGATCTCCTTTCTCATTTTGGATTTACTATTGTCAATATGCCCTTTGGGATTTACTTTTATTTTTCCAGTGTTTCATTCTTGTGGAAGAAAGCACACAGAGGTTGTGATTTAGTAGACTGTAATACATAGTATAAAATGTAAGTTGTTCCAGCTAACTGTAAGTGACAAGCAATGCATAGGATTACATCTGTGCTTAAAATTAAGCTCTCTTGTAAGTATTCAACAAGGCAGAAGTGGTTGGTCTTCAACTTGGTTTCTTAGTTAAATATCTTGATACATAACTTTAGATATCAGTTATTTTAGGGAATTCCTCTCAGTTTCACTGTATTCACACAAACACAATGCACAGTCTCAAGTGAGACTTTGTGATCCTTCATAAACAGACAAGTCTGTGATTGCTCATTCAGTTAATGCAATTTTACAAATAAAGTTTTATTCTATCAAGTTACACTTCTATTTGACAAAAAACATAATTGCATCTATCAGTTCAATTTTTTTATAAATAAAAATTTTCACATTACACATGTATTAAATTATAGGGATATCTGTATGATCAAGCCTTACAAGCTTAAAAACAATTTTGTTCATAAAGAGATTGAAATGTCTTTATTATAGTAATAATAATAATAGTGGTGTGGTGGCTAATACATAGTAAGAACATAGTGTTTATTTTGGCAGTAGTATACATACTGTATGTGTATCCAGCACATTATATGGGTGGGGGAGATACTGCAACACAGGAATATCACTAAACTGAATGTAGCTAATGAAAGTAGTATGTGTAAATCCCTCAGCCAAAATTCCTGTGAAATGTTTGTGTGACAGGAAACTTTCTGATTTGGAAGGTTAAGTGCCCAAGAGGAATCTGAATTCATCTTCTGGCTGAGACAGAAGAGAAGCACAAAGGCAATTGAAGGACTAAATCTGTTTTGAGCTACCACTGCTAGAGTTGGAACAAAAGTCTTTGTGAGCTTTCCCAAAACTATTGCAAAAAATGGCATAATCATGAAAAGGCAGCAACCGATCAATAGTGAGGACCTGAAGTCAATTTATGCAGGAAGTTATCCAGTTTGGATTCAACATACAATTATGAAATGTCAAATGTCAAATACTTATCCACAAATTGTGATCAATCGAATAATTGTTCCTACTGAATTGTATGCAGCACTTTGTCTCATACAGACTAATTTTGCCTGTCATGTGCCAGTTTTTCCCATGCACTTATTTATGTGATTAAATTGAAATGTTTAAAGGGGTATTATTCCACTTCTGCTGTAGTTGTTCCAGCATCAAATGATCCAATTAGAGGGTGAGGGAGAAATACTATACAGCCAGTCACTTCCTCAGCCAAACTAGTTATTGTTGAAACATGGACTCATAGAGCTGTGTGATACATATTAAGGTACAATCTCAATTTCAAGTGTATTCAAAAACTGCTTTTTCTGCAGACTTCAACAGGATGTACAGAAAGCATAGTCCTTTACCTGCAGTGGTTTACAACTTTTAAAAGGGGTCAAAGACAAAGCCTAGGAGAAAGGATAGTAGCCTGATACATAAATATAGATTCAAAAGCTTACCTTGGACACAAAATTTATCTAACTTGGATATCGAGGACAAAGACAGGCCAGGATATGTTTTGAAAAACATCTGTGCCCCAGTAACAACAAGAGGAATATATGCAGAAAAAAATATGCACACGTGAAAAAAGGCCGAAACATTTTTAATGCTGTTACTTTGTTTTAATTTTAATTTCTACTGAAAGAAGAACATGATCCAGAATCAGTATACTGTATGTACCTACTCTTTTAATTTCAGGACAGCACAAAACTATTAACAAAATTGAGCCAAATGTAGGGGTTTATAAGGCAAAATATGTTTTGCTCCTGGAGTGAGTCCAGCAGAGGGCTATAGAGATGATTAAGGGACTTGAACATCTCTCTTATGAGGAAGGGCTGAGGGACTTGGGCCTGTTCAGCCTAAAGAAATGACTGAAAGGGGACCTCATCAGTGTCTATAAGTATCTGAACGGCAGACATCAAGGGGATACCAAGCCCTTTTTGGTGATGCCAAGTAATACAACCAGACACAGAAACTGACGCACAGGAAGTTCCTTGTGAACATGAGGAAGAACTTCTTAACTGTGTGGGTGACCAAGCACTGGAACAGCCTACCCAGGGAGGTTATGGAGTCTTCCTTACTGAAGATATTCAAGAACAGTCTGGATGCAGTAAGTAACATATTGCTTGAGCAGGAAGGGTGGACATTATGCCCCACTGTGGTCCCTTCCAACCTTATGCATTGTGTTATATGTCTTGTATTTTTTGGTTTCCTCTACTTTATTTGCTTGTACTAGCATTTTGTAGAGATACAGGGATGTTCACTGAGGGAAGCCATCACAGTCTGGTGATTTTGTTGCATGGATCTCCTTGTGTATCACAGTGCATTATTTTGGCCTCTGTTTTCCAAACGCCTCTTTTTCTTCCAATTAAGTCCTTCAATGTTTTGCCAGGATGGATGAATTTTTTCTTTTCTGTTATCAGCTTCATATACCTGTCTCAAAATTGATACTGCAGAGGTGTTTTCAGAGAAACTGTTGAGTCCAGTTGCCAGTGTTTCAGTGATTTTATGTCTTGTTATAGCTTTGTAAAGCCTATATGAATTTGAAGATCCAAGTTTTAACTGATCTAACAATATTCTGGTACACTAACAAATTTTTTGGCTGTAAGTCAGTAAATAGAAAAACTCCTTAAATGGAATATAAAGCATCATAATAAAAATGAGATCAGGAGTCAAGCTGATGTTTCCTTTTGAAACAACATCAGTCTCTGATTGCTTTACAAGTTTTGCTCCGTAAGTGATGGGACTACCAGCTTGTGCTCCTGGCCTTTATGAATAAGCTATTTCTGTTGCCATTAAGTCTTTTCAAACTTCAGCAGATAAAAAGACCAGTATACCTAAGAGTTAGGGGGTAGTTTCCATTGTTAACAGGCTGACAAATAAGGGGAAATATTCTTACTGCATGCTCTCTTTAACAGGAATATACATTTACTTGAGTTTTCGGCTTCTAATGTCTATAAACAGAGTTCTCTGTGCTTCTAAATTAAAGAAAAAAATGAAAAGAAAGCAAAAATTGGTCCATTAATTCTCGTCAATAGACAGGAGACTGTTGATTTGCTAAATATTTGTTGCATTTGGCAGAAAAGACATATCAACTAAGTTCAGATTTCACAATGTTTTGTGTTACATTTCATTTCACACATTTATTTGTGACATGCCTGGTGTTCTGTCTCAGTAAGCAGAGTGTCCTAAAAGTAACATTTTGACTTATGCTTGGATCAGAGAAGCAGAATCACGGCACACATTACTGAAGTAATGTGTGCTACTGATGCAACATGTTGAGTTTGCTTTGTTTGTGGCAACTTTTGTCAAAATGCTATTTTCATAAAATTTCTCACACTGATAAAGAATATTGCACTGTCTTAGTTTCAGAAAAATTATTCTTATTATCAAGTACCTATTATAAACAATATAGCAATACAGTTGCCCAGTCCTGATACCTCATCATTAATAATTGTGTATCTGTGGTTGATGCCAACTTATACTATGCATTAATTGAAGTCCTTCTGTTTGACTATTATGAAGGAGTCATGGTGTCATAATAATCTCTTCTTGATCACTTTAAATATATCAATATAGGTAGATATAAAAGTAGTATGTTATGTAATTAAACGAGGAGCACACTGCTGAACATCAGCACTGAAGAAAGTCGTAAGCTCAGGTAGTCAGACTTGTTGGGCAACAGAAGGAGAGAAAATAAAGGGCTCTGATCATTTAGTCACAACATATGGTCTACAATGTTTGCTTCTCTGTTTCTGTGTTCTACTTCTGCCCTACTCAAAGCAGGGTCTGCTAAAGCACATTGCCCAGGACAGTGCCCAGACAGTTCTTAAGATCTCTAAGAATGGAGAACTCCCAGCCCCCCTGAGAAACCTGTTCCAGCAATATACCACCCTCACAGTAATGTTTTGAGGTTTTTTGCTTAAGCAAAATATTTTGCATTTTGGTTTGTGTCCATCGTCTCTTCTCCTGTCACTGAATACCCCATAAATGATTCTGTCTCTGTCTTCTTGAATTCCCCCCTCAGGTATTTATAAACACTGGTAAGGTGCCCACTGAGTCTTCTCTTTCCCATGCTGAACAGTCCCAGCTGTCTCAGTTTTCTTTTATAGGAGAAATGCTCCAGTCTCTTAAGCATCTTCACTACTCTTCACCATTTCTGAAATGGTCCTCCTCGACTCAGCTCAAGAAAGAAAGCTTGTTCCATGAAACCGAGATTGATCAGAAGTTATAAGATAGAGGATCCCTCCTGACTGCACTGTGTTTTCTCAGAGTGCAATAAAGTGGGCTCTGTGACACTGTGAAGATGTCATCAGAAAATGCAGCTTTATTTGGTGTTCAGAAAATATTTAGAAAATTTAGACATACCTCAGCTTTAAGGGAAGTTTGCCTTTTTCAGAGACACAACTGAGGTTTTGTGAAGAATATTCATATCTTTTTCTGTAGAGCTCTTCCTGAGAGCAGAGTGCAGGAGAGGAAGGAAAACAGTTGTCTACTGCATGGGAAGTAGTTTCAGAAAGCACAAAGCCAACTGCATTTCCAGATAGTTTCAGCAAAAGTTCAAAAAGTGCAATGAAGTAAAACAAATAAAACAGATTAAGCATCACTGGGCTGTAGAGGAACACATTGGCTCACTGGTCAATGTAGCCAAGGAACAGACATTTCAAATTTGACAAACAGAAACACCACATCTAGGGATTTGGGGTCAGGGAGAGGCAAAACCACACTTTTAAACATATTTGTGTCTCCACTTAAATCCATCTCCTAGTTTTAAACAACTGCACCACTAAGAGCTTTGTGTTTCCTTTTTGCTGTAGAGGAACACATTGGCTCACTGGTCAATGTAGCCAAGGAACAGACATTTCAAATTTGACAAACAGAAACACCACATCTAGGGATTTGGGGTCAGGGAGAGGCAAAACCACACTTTTAAACATATTTGTGTCTCCACTTAAATCCATCTCCTAGTTTTAAACAACTGCACCACTAAGAGCTTTGTGTTTCCTTTTTGCTAAGCCAGGTGGCTTTGCTCTGGTCACTGGTTATAACCTTCACAACTTTTCACACTTGCCCTCACCTTCAGCTCCTCCCACTTGAAGATGGAGACTATGGGGGAACTCGTTTTCTCTAACATACCAGGAGAATACATACTATTTTAATTCCCTAGAAAGTAGTTTGATTGCTTTGCTCTATTACTAGAACTTCTTGATCTTGCAAGTTAATACATGAATATAAAATTACTACTCATTCATATGCGAAGCAAAAAATTTCTGTAATTCAAATGAGGTTTTTTTTTAATCTAACATCCATAACAGTAAATTTAAATTCACCCATGGCAAAAACTTCCTATTTTATACTAAAACTAAGGGAATTGATACTTACTGTGTCAGTATTACCTATAATTTATGTGAAAACCAATGAATAATTTCAGAAAAAACACCACTTGTTCCTACATAATCTCACAATTTTTCATAGTATTCTTACACAAACAGTAACAAACAAAGCTTAGGAGTTTGAACTCCTTGTTACATTTTACTATAGTGAAGATTCCAGACTTAAGTTGGCCCTAGTGAGCTAAGTCTGGGCAGGCTGGACATGGAATTATCTATATCCACACACCTACTGTGCTACCCAGCAGTTAATCTACTCATGTACATTACAGTTAATGCCTCTTCATAGCAGTTTTTCAGAAACATTCAATATTTGACACCTACACTACTTCCTTCACCAGCATGAGACACGTTTCTGTTCCTTCAGCATAAAATACTTGACTGGGGTGTTCAAACACATTCAGCAGTAGATTGCCACAGAATATCAAAGCAATCATAAGCCTTAGTTGTATTTTATACCCACATCGGAAATTTTCATGGTCACAAGAATTAGTCATGAAGACATAATTATGGCTTGGTATGGAATAATAAATATTTTCAACAATAAAGCTTGCTATGCTGATGAATATATTGTATTATGATAGACTGAAATATATTTTAATTCTAAAATTGCCATTTTATAATCTTAATTTTAAAACATTTCTTTCATTCTTGCTTAATGATCACTATATGAGGATCAACAAATGCTCCCATCAATAATAATTTCCTGTAACCACACATAAGGTGATAAAGTGAAATAACCTAAAAGGCAAGTTAAATAGCAAAAACTGATTTGTTCCAGTATAATTTTACTTAACTACCTCTGTACCACAGCTTTTGTCTGTGGTGTGTAGTTAAAATTGGATTTGTGTGAATTTATACATTTGGGAACAGCACTATAACTTCCCTGCAGACATTCTTATCTCTTCTTCATGTGGCATAAACCTATAGATTATTTGTCTGGTTACCTTTTTCTAGCACATTTTGTTGTCTCATCTGTCTCTTTCATGCCAGCATGATTTCCTCAAGGCCAGTCACATGGAAGTTCCACTCCTGAGTATAGTGTTTCTTAACTCACCATGATCTTGTTCGGTGTATATAGCAATGCACATACATCACATCTCTTCTTGAGACCCCTCATAAAGGAATGTGAAACTCACACCAGTCTTGAAAAACAAAAACAAAGCCCAAAAAGCAACATATTTTGAATCCACTTAAAAGGACCAAACAACAAATTAAAAGATTAAGTGGGATTAGACCCAGTAAATTTTTTTCAAAAACCTTCTGTGACTGTTGAGTGCCTCATTTTCCCATTGATGCAATGAATCAAGAACACTGTCTCTTCCAGATCTGGTTCTTCAAACCTTGAATCTTTTCTAGGAATTTATTCCTATGGGTTTCACTGGATTTATCAAATTCTCATTAAAAAATTGCTTGTTGCATTTTTATTGGTGATATTTGTGAGAACCTGTCCTCATCGTTCCTGTTTCAGAGAGTCAGGCACGAAACAGATAATGCTCAATACTCATCTCAATTTGGTACTTCAAAATTCTGTGTATAGTTTGTTCAAGACTGAAAGTATTAAATAAATCTGGATCTAAATCAGTTAGATTTTTACCACATAAGGTATATCCTTTAAAGTTATTAACCAATGTAAAGTGTTGGTCCCAGGGTGGCAGGAGGGTGGGATGAGAAATAGTAGCAAGCAACTACCTGTTACATATTTCATTCTGATATCCAGGAGCTAATAAGTCATATGTTAGCTACAGGAAATTAAAAGAATGGATTACTAGGCCTGTCAAAACACACTCTTTGTGTATATATATGGTTATAAAAAGCTCAGTAAGAATGAATTTTGTATTCAACATATTTTAACATATCACAGAATCAGTCAGGTTGGAAGGGACCACAGTGGATTATCTGGTCCAATCTCCCTGCTTAAACAGGGAGCACATATCCTAGAGCACATACCATACATTTTAACTACAATTATATATCCAAAATACGTATCCAGATTAGATTTTTCTAATTATAACAGTGTTGTCGAGATAGGCCACCACACACAATTAGTGGGAAAAATATGTATTTTTCCTTTCCCCAACATCAGTATTTTGAAGCATGAAGAAGGAAGCTCAATCACCTGATCTTCAGTGCCTGAACATTTTTGCCATTAAGAAGTTTCTTTCAATTTGTATGCCTAAATTTATAGACAGAAGCTGAAATTCACAATACTGTGTGCAAAAGAATTAGTACAAATTCCTATTTCTATGTTTTACCAGAGAAGTCTAATGTTGGCCAAAGAAAGTAGCCATTGGATGATTCTCAGAAAAATATGTTAACCTCAATATTAGAGAATGTACTTTTCTCTTAATTAAAAACAACTGTAGGAACTAGAAGGCATTGATTAAGTCTGAATAGATATTGTTGCCACAATGTCCTTAAAGTTTTTCATCAGTTTGAATCCAGTCAAAGTCAGTAAATATTCAGTTATTTGATGGTATTTCAACATCCTTCCTGAAATCTGTAACAACAGCAATATTCCTCATGATCAGAGACACTTGATTGTGAATACAGCTGTGCTGCATACTTGTTCTCTGGCCTCTTTCACCAGACTTGAAATAGTTTAACTCTCTAATGCTGTGAAATATAACATCTCAAACAACAGTGACTGATCAGCACTGCCATAGATATAGAAATAAACTCTAGTGTCTCACTTGAAGATTAGAATACTACGAACATATGTAGTTGCAAATGGCAATTTATTAATTAATCTTGATTCTTTTACTATTGGCACGTATAGACCATCATTACTTCTATTTGTCAAAGCTTAATAGAAGTTTACCTTTGAGCATTTGTTCCGATACAACCATTAAGCATTAACTAACAAAGATTTCATATATGCAAGTGCCAACACTCAATTAAAAGTCTGGCAGGGCTTTTTAATCAATTCTTAAATCACATTAAAAGTAAAATGGCATACATGAATGTCACACTAGGACTGCTTTGTAATGTATCATGCACTCCTTAAGACAGCAAGCAAGCAAATCATGCACATCATTTAATTATTTACACTGATATATAAGAATAGATGCTCCTCATCTCCACCAGTACCTTGTCTGAAGATAAAAGTCTAAATTAATATCACATTAATTGCTCAAGAGCAAAGAAGGAATTTGAAAAATGACAGCAGCTGAACAACTCTCATTTCAAATTCTTGGCTGGCTCCAAAATGGTGGAATACATTTCTTTTAAGCTTTCCAAGATATTCCACTTGGCACAATGAAGCAATTAGAGAAATTTTCACATAAACGGAAATTTTAGGGAAACTGTCTGTAGTGGAGGTTGTAAGGAAGAACTGAACCATCACCTCAGCTGTGAACTACAGCATTGCTGAAACCATTATACTTAAGAAGTTTGCTAATCAAGTAGTAAAACCAGAACAGCATAGGGGCACAGATACTTTGTGTAGTGTATCTTGTTATACTGTTAATTTTCTACAGTGTCTAGCCCCTTTTGTTTGAGACTCAGCAAAGAACACAATGAATCTTCTCTCAGCTCTTCAATTTTTTTTTCTTGCCAAAAGTAGCTGATATACTGTTGTACTGGTGTCATTGCTTAAAAGTCTGAAAACTCTGATATCAAAATTCACAATGAATTCATAAGTGCTGTACAAACTTGGCTAGACAATGAAACCGAAAATGAGAGAAATCTAGGATTCTATACAATTATTTTTGATTGTTACAACTCTGAAATGGAAAATAAAGATTCAGCTGGACATGGTTTCAATTCTAGGGTTCCTAGGTATATTATTTGTGGCCTGAGTCAATGTACAGAATGCTTCTTTAAATCCCAAGTTATGATAGTGCCCTTAAGAATCCTCCAGCTTTCCAGTTCATGGCATGGATATTTTGGACTGTTCGATTTCTGTATGTGGTACTTTCAGGATGATTGCAATAAATTATAAGTATGTTTGAAATGTGTGGTAACAACTTACAAATGGAATTTCAGAAGCTAACCAAAATCTCTCTGTATAGATGTAGTTACTGAGTACAGCAGTAGTTTTCTGACATGCACAGTTTGAAGTAGATTGCTACTAAATATGACACATGTTTTCCTGAAAACATACTGACACTTACCTTAAGATAGTGAACAGGCACATAATGCTAATCTTAGGTATATGTAACCTTCCAAACCACCTTCCTCACTTCTACAGAAATGGAATTGGTAAAATCCCTTTTTAAACCATGCCATCGGCCATCATATTTTCCTGTCAACTAAATTGTCAATAGCATAGTATCCATGTTCCATATCTAGTGATTTAAAAACTCACATGCTAACAGCAAATGTACTCTTATGCACCATGCTGATGCTGAGAAACCCTGGAAAAGAACTACTCACAGACCTGTATCTCTGAGTAGAAGGTATTTGTTTATTCAGCGCTGGGCACAAGGGGGATCGCTCCACCAAACTTGTGAAACCAGGGGTAAAAACTTCATAGTTTATATACATTAAATGCTCATACATATTAATTATTTCCAGGAATGGGTGTATATTATTATAATTAGTTCTCAGAAATCATTATCATATTTTCCTCCTTCATCTCCTCCTACTTGGCATCAGTCTAACAGCCTCTGTGGTCGTCCGGGGGTTTTCAGGAGGAAGGCTGGTAGTCTTCATCGGGTTGAACCTTTTACCTTTGGGTTTAATGCAGGCTCTACAGTCCTGTTTTCCTGTTGCTAGACTTCAGAACTGGTAGCTTCCAGTCAATCTTCCTCTTATCTTTTGGTTCTCCTTGATTTTGTCCATTTGCAGCTTAAGCAATCCTACAAGTATGCTAACTTAGGTTTACAAATATGCTAATGTAAGCTATTCTAAAGAAAAGAACATCCTGATGAAATGCTCTCACTATACAACATTTTGCCATGAAAGGCTTTGCTCTAAGATGCTTTGCTATACTATACTTTGCTGTAAGATGCTTTGCTATTTTACAATGGTTTCTCTGAATCAACATAGCAAATAGTTTCGCATTTTATTTGTAAAAGCGATATCAATTGATGTTTTATAATTTCACATTTGTTGCAGCCAGCATAACAGGTAGAATTATCTCCTTTTTCTCTCATCATTACTTTTTTGGGTTGCTTATACACAATGACTCAAGCTGCCTCCTCCCCATTAATTTCAGCTCAGTAACTTCTTGTCCCAGACTGCTGTGTAAAGCTTCTGTGTGCTGTTAGACAGCTGTTTTTCACCTGACAGAAATAAGACGAAACAAGACCCCAAGGCACTTTCTTTTTGTATATGGACTTTGCACTTACAAAACCTGCGTAAGTGTACTTATCTGGACCCCTAAGACTAAAGTAGGGCACATCTCTGTCAGAACTAAACATAACAGCTAAAACGATGTTGTGCTGGCTTTGGCTGGGATAGAGTTAGTTTTCTTCATAGTAGCTGGTAAAGGGCCATGTTTTGGATTTGTGCTGGAAATGGTGTTGGTAACTCAGGGATGTTCTCATTATTGCTGAGCAGTGCTTACACGGAGCCAAGGTCATTTTCTGTTTCTCACCCCACCCACCATCGAGGAGGCTGGGAGTACTCAAAGAGTTATGAGGTGACACAGCCGGGACAGCTGACCCCAACTGACCAAAGGGATATTCCATACCATATGATGCTGAGCATCATGCTCAGCATATAAACTGGAGGCAAAGCTGGCCAGCGGCTGCTGCTTGGGAATTGGTTGGATGTAAGTCAGCAAGTTGTGAGCAACTGCATTGTGCATCACTTGTTTTGTATAGTCTAGTCCTTTTATTGTTGTTGTTGTTGTTATTGTTGTTGCTATTGTTATTGTTATTAAATTCCTTTTCTGCCCCATTAAACTGTCTTTATCTTAACCCACAATTGTTCTCACTTTTCCTATTTTCTCCCACATGCCACAGGGGGGAATAGAGTGAGCAGCTGTGTGGGGCTCAGTTCAGGATGGTTGGAGTTAAAGCATAACAGATGTATTGATGTCTGTAAGAATTAATATCTCATAATTAAAACAAAAATAAGGATCTAAGGATGTCTGTAAAAGCAAAATATTAGATTTCACCAATAAGAACAGAAAACGATCGGCATGTAGTGTCAGACCTGCTGAGAGAAATGCTGCCATCAAAACCAGCTAACAGAAATTTCCATTGCTTGCCTCTAAATATGGACACATAAAAGTTTATTTGTTATGGAATTCTGTATTCTAGATCATGTACTTGGGACAGAACTGGGCAAGAACTTTGTATTTTAAAAGAGTAGAATGATTCTTTAACCATATTTATGTTAACACTACAGCTGGCATTTGGTTTACAAATACTGGGAGAGTGCTCTTTTTGTGAGGCTATACAAATGTTTGGGATTTTTGATTGTTTTCTCATTTAAGTGCTACCCTGGCACTGTTGGACATTAGTATGTAAACAATAATGTATTATAGCATGATAGATGGGTGATTTATGACTGATTTTTTTTTGTGGACTAGGACATATGAAAAATATTACTCTGTCAGCCATACTTTGCTGCCCTGTTTTCTCGTTCGCCTTTTAAGCAGTCTCCTCATGACATCAGCTATGGTGGTGTCAGACATTGCTCCAACAGAAGCATGTCATTTAAAGTAAAATTAAAAATTAACATTATTAAGAAATAAATCCAAAAATAGTATTCTCTAAACCTCTTGACTGGGAAAGCAAAAGCCACTGAAATCATTGTCCTTTTTAAAATTTTACCTCGATAAATATTACAGGATTTTTTATTTTAAATGCAATTGCTTATATAAGCAAAGGTTTGGAAACCTGGGTATCATACATTATTCCTCTGGGTAGATCTAGAGTGCATTTTTCTCAGCAGGGCAAATAAGGTATGTGTGCTTTTATTTCCCAAGCTAGCAGGACTATCCAAACCAGCCACCCCCAGGTTCCTCACAAAGAAGCTAAAGCAAATTGATTCTGTAGAATAATACAAAGCACTATCTTACTGCAAGAAGCAAAAAGTGAGCAGTCCAATATTAAAACTGTTTACTGTGTGGTAGACCCTTATAAAGACATGAAGAGGGTGGCAGACAAAGCCCTGCGGGCAATGGACCCCTCCCCAGCCTCCAGCCCTCCTGAAATCCCTTCCAGTGCTTAGAAGTGTGTTGTTTGATCTTGCTGGAGAGGGCATAGGTGTAGGGGAAGCGGGAAGGGGACAGCTATGCTTACCAAGAAGAAAATGGGTGTAAAATACAAATCCAAATACGATCCTAAAATAGTAATCTATGACAGTAACAAGCAACAATGATTCCTTTGAAACAGCTGTGGAAGGTGAAAAGCATCGACTTTATAGCATGTCTTCATCTATATGTAGTTTAGAAAGGGTTATCTCACATAACTCTGCCAAATATTTTTAGTGCAGGTATGATTTATGCTATCAAAACATCTATTTTTGTGCCACTGCTTTTATCAGATCACCAAATCGAATTTAAATTACATTAGTAGGATGGCAAATGTCTTTGTGCTATTACTCCAGGCAGCATAACTGCTTCCCTACTCTAGCTATGCCAGGAAAGTCAAAGGGTAAATCAGAACTAGTGTAATTGTCACGGTGGTTTGTTGCCGCTGTTTTACAGCCCACATCATGCACAAATCAAAGGGCTTTAGGAAGAATATTGAGTTCAACTTCATACATTTTGCAGATGCTGAATCAAAGGCAATGTCTTCTAATGCTGTGAAGCAGTCTTCCAGCAAAGCAGCTATTAGATCCCTGATATTTACTGCACCAAACACCTCGAGTTACAGGAGCTCAAGTTGTAGTATAGCTGCCAAAGTAAAAACTGGCCCTCAAGTCAGGCCTTGAAAATGTCAACTTTGAACAGTCACTTTGCATTCATCTCCCCAAAGTCTGTGTGACACAGCAGACTGTGACACACATGCCAGCACAAGGATGTGCCACCTGCAAGGGGTAGTGAAACTGGAGAGATGACACACACAGTTTGTGCTGTGGCTGAGCCACACACATCCACAGCTGGAGCTAAAGAAGCAGCAAGGTCCTCCAGATGAACACTTACCTAGGATAAGCAGTACAACAATGAGCTGGCCTAGTGGTTATCAGACCGAGTGATAAGTATGACACAAATGTAGTGAGAACATAGGAAGTGGCCAGAGACTAATGACCAGAACTAATAAAGTGTCAGATGTTAACATATATCAGTATGCACATTTGCATGTAGTCCAGACACCCATTCTGCTTCATCTCTAAATGCAAAGAAAATGCACTTAAAGCATTGTCTCCCAAACTACCATGCATCTCATACACAGCAACATTTCTGAGGGCAGTTGCTGAACCCAGCATGATAGTTTATTGATCCACATACAGATAATTCAAGAAAATCCATCAGAGTTTAGACACTTGTCTGCTTTTCTGCTTAGTGGGTACCATACATGATTCAAAGGTCATTTATCACCCTCAGAGTAGCTGATTATTCCTGCACTATTATTCTCCTGAAGGTGTTTAGGCTAGTCACTCCAACATATTACTAGTCAACGTAGATGCTGATACTGATTTTACTCTGGGCATGACAATAAATATAAAATCTTTTCAACAGCTCCCGTTGCGTATGTGTATCAAGTGAAATAACATCTTGACATATCCCACAAGTGACATTTACATATTCATTTCATCAAAGTGCAGTGAATGCATACCACTTCCCTGAAAATGACAGAGATTCTTCCAAGAAGGTTTGATGTGTTGCTTATCAGCATCCTAAATTGTAGCATAGTTAGCCATGTCTTTACTTTCCTAAAGCTTTGCACGTACTTTTCTAGCATTAATTGTCACAGGCTGTAGGCTATAGAGGCATTTTAAAGACACATTTACTATATGAGCTCTACATTCAACTCTGCTTTAAAAATCAAGCTGCAGCACATAGTCATACCTCTGAAGCATTCAACCCATGCATAAACCTGCAGACATATTCACATTCCTGTCTAAAATCTTTAGAGCTTATTGACTAAATTTCAAACTTGACAGAGGGGTACTGATCTTAGAGATAATCAGCTCATTGATCTAGCTGGAATAATACCACACACACACGCAAAGGAAATTTCAAATTCATCTCGAGGTCATGTAATTTCTACATCTGATGGGGAGGTAAAACACAGTAGAAAGTGAGTAAAGAAACCAGGTCTGCCTCTTTTGGCATGCTCTGCAGTTAGAATGTCTTAGGCATAATGTAAAACTGTGTCTTAGCTAAAAAGTCAATCAGGAGACAGAAATCTGTAGGAAATCTGGCTTCATTAGTTCATTAGCTGCTCACAGAACTGCTTGTTTACACTGAACACATATTGCAGGCATCAGAAGTATTTGCAGCAACTCATCTGTTTCTAAAAACTGAGGATCTGCTGTGACTGCACCACCCTTCCCTTCCTCCATCATAAGCCCATAAATGCATCTGCACTCTTGCACATTTAGCTTCAAATGATCCATAGAGAATATGTCCACATAACAAGTAAGAGAGCAAACACTAAAAGGAAAGGCCTGCAGGGATTGCAATCACTTGTATCTACTATAAAGGGAATATATTAAGTCCTGGATACAATTTCTGTAGAAAGTAGCAAAATTCAAGTTAAATTGATTTCATTATTTATGTTTGTAAATCTCCTAGCCGTGGAGAAAGAGGGAAAGATCTAAGGAAATGGTGACCATCTGGCTGTACAACAACTCAGCTATCTTTTTCTTGGATTGGATGAGACTATTGCAACTGAATTTTACATTTGAAAGAGGCAGGGAAATTCAGAATCCAAAGAGGAATTTCAGTCCAGCAGTCTACTGGTGTGCACTGTCTGCTGCTCTTTAAATGTAAGCCATATAATACATTCAGAAATAGCTGGTGTATTAAATAATGCAGACTTTAAATACAGACAAGATGCAAATGTAAACATATAATCTGCTAACAGTCATTAAAATTCTTTCCATTTGTGCTGAAAGTACAGTCTGAAATATCCATTTTCATGAAGACTACCATTGCACTGTGGCAGAGACAGGGACCACAGCTGAAATCAATGACCTATTGTAGTAGGCACTGTATGAGCACACAAAAGAGTTAATCCCTTTCCTCAAGACTTATCACCTAATTAGAGAGAAGGTAAGAGAAAGGGATTTAATGTATATTTGTTTTCACCAATACATGTAAGAAGATGTTGCAGGGTCCTCAGAGGGACTGCACATATGCTAACCATTAAGAGCTTTGACTTGCTGAGGACTAAGTCCCAGATTTATTATTGCTTAAATACTGGTGTGAACATATAGAAGGATCAGGTTAGCTTAAGAGCTAAGTAGAACATCATTCCTTCACATTTCAAAATTTCAGTAAACCCCAGTACTGTCTATACACACCTGTTATCATCATTGATCCCAAAAGACTTTTTCTAACTTCCCACATCTGTTAAAAATTCAGCAAGTGCCGTGTGTCTCTATCTTGTGCCTTTCAGGAATCTGAAGCTAAATGAAGCTAGAATAATTCATATTTTATGCAACCAGACATTAAGAAGATGAGGAATTTCTTAGATTCTAACAAAACCCCAGTACCAAAACAGGCATTAACTATCTACATTAATTAGTAGTGATAAATCCTTCTCTGGTCTCCCTGTAAGGTGAGTTAAAAAGCAGAAAGGACTAAGTGCCAGGTCCACAAAGCTACTGAATGTTGAATTTCCACTGAAATGTGTAAGGAGCTCTATACCTCTATGGGAGTCAGAGTCCAAAAATGTTTGTGGACATTGTCTCCAAAGTCATATAGTGAGGCAAAGGGAACTACCTCTGGCACCCCTGAGAAGGACCTCAAATTAGTACATCCTATCTCTTAAGTCAACCTTCTCCTTTACCAGTACCAATAATATTTGTAGCCCACAGCCTGTGTTTTTCATCCCCATGGAGCTCATTAAGGCAAAGTCTGAGTTCTGCTACATGGCCCTCAGAACTACTCATCAACTGATTCATTAATATTGTTAGCTCAGTACCTTTGAGACAGTGATGTCAGTGTTACAGGTATTCACAGATGCAAATTTTCTATATTTAATATTTAATATGTTTTTATTAAGAGTGTACTATGCTACACAGCAGTACATACTTCTGTAGTGTTTAAAGTATGCATTTCACAGGAATCATGAGTGTCTTCTTTTCTGCTCATGTGAGAACAAAGGGATTTTAAATCAAGAGCTATGTACAGCAGCAACAGCAATCTCTTAAGTCATCTCATTTTGAATTACTGGAGCTTGCAGGTCAGTGACAGGATTTGAATGAAGAAACCAGAGACAGTTCAAGTTCATATATTTCTGAACTTGCCAGCTCATCTCATGTCATATACATAACTTCATGATGAGGAGGAATTTTGTCAAAATTATTGTCCTGACAACTTTTATGATTAAAATTTTGTGCATTTTGCCCAACTTTATAGCTGTAGTATCAGAGGTTTTCCAAGCAGACTTAAATCAGATTGCATTGCTGGCCACTCTTTTGGAGCTGGGAAGGAGGAAGCTTCTCCTGGCACTCCCTTGCTGAAGAACTCATTGTTCAGCCACTTGTGCAGAAGCTGTATTACATAATGTATCTATGGTCAAGTCAAAAGTTAAGTAAGCTGAAGTACAGTCTTCAATTTGCAAGTTGTGTCTGGCTGCAGTCCCAGATTCAGACCCCCAAAGAGGCATCTATGATGCCCTCACACAGAGAAGGTGGTTTCCTTAGTAACTGTGGCCAATGAAAGAAAATGTGCCTGACAGGAAATCTTATGCTGGGCTTCTGAGAAAGATAACTACCTCCCACAGCTGCAGTATTTTCCCTCTGTGGTCAAGGGAGAGCTGGATAGGGACACACACATAAAAACATCTCTCTGCTTCTGTCTCTCTATCTCTCTGGATATGGATATATAGACACCAAACTAATAAGCTCAAGATCCTTTCAATATATCAATATCCTGCACATTTCAATTACAAACATGGGTCCTTGGGAAGGAGTAGAAACAAAGCAGCCTCATTTATTCTCAGCTAGTTGTTTTTTTTCTGGAGCCACTTGACAATTAAATGGAAGCCACTTGAATTAAGAAATTTGCAGCACTGCTTCCTCTTAAGCAAATGCAATCAATCTCTCCATGGCTCTTTAGTTAAAAGAAGTTAGTGTTTGATGCAAACTGCCTTTGTCTTTGCATTTTGTGCATAAATTTCTGGTTAATATAAAAGGTTAAGTACCTTCCCACTAGAATTTAATTAAATCACTCTGCCTAGCACTTACAGTGTATCAAAATTAAATTATGGTCTGTGTCCATTGTTCTGTCTCTTGGTATTTATATTGAACAATAGCATCCAAATACCACTCTGATCAAAAAACAAAACAAAAACAAAAAAAAAAAACACAACAAAACAAACCCAAGGTAGTGTTTAAACACATCTGACTAATAGGCACAAAAGATGACAGAAATTCAGGGAAAATGCAGTCAAAGACTGCCTTTGCATTCATTTCTCACCCAAGGTCTAAGTCTATTCATTCCTTCTATAGACAAGAGTTCTGTAGCCAAGGACAAGCTTTAGGGAGTAAATGGGACCGTTTACCATCATGATGAACAGGTCACTGTCTGACTTTGGTCCTGTGATTTGAAAGATTAGGAGAGAGATGTTTCCTAGTTTTTTGAAAAGATATTCCTGTCTATATCTGAGACATCAAACTGTACTCTGTTATACAAAGGACAGATATATTATATAGTGCAGAGAATTTTTCCACATTCTTTTGATAATGAGATGAAAAAGATAAATTTGATGTAATTCCAAGTAATGGCTTTGGCAAAGCAAGACCACTTTCCCATAATGCAATTATGTTTCTTTGAAAAACATCTTAAAGCCACTTCTACAGGCAATTAAATGCTGTGCTTATTCCACTTATAAATTTAGATTATGTCAAAGCCCCAAATTATGATGTTGATATACCAATTCAGGAAGATTAAACCATAAAAGGGAATGACTAGAAATATATATGTCCCATAAGTATGCACTACTGCATGACTGAAAGAGATGTGTCAGAATATACTACTCTCGGCTCAAACCGAAGAATATTACATAGAAATCAGGGGAAAAAAAGTATATAAAAAGTCATGTCAGTGAAACAGTATTGTGATAATGGGTTTGTGAATTAAAGCAGTAAGTAGTAACATCATGAATCTATTCTTCTGGAGTAGCAGATGATATCTGGTCTAGAATCTGTGGTCAAAAGGAGATAAGGGTAGAACTGAAATGTAAATAGTATCAAGAACCACATGAGATAAGAAACTGGTATTGCAAAAATAGAAATGTCAAGTAGCATCAGCGTGATAACAGTAACAAAAGAAATCCAAATCATGCAACTGTTTTAAGTTTTAAAAAAGAAAAAAAAAACTAAACAGTATGTTTGAAAAATAGTTATGGATCCAGTGATCATGAAGTGAATTCTCTTTGCCTTAAATGAAATCGTGATAAAAATTAATCATGCCTATAACTCAATTTATTTCATTGGGTAAAAACACACTGAGACATTAAGGAGACTGAAAACTTAAAGGATTTAAACTGCAGGCTGTACATTATTCAAATAGCAAGTATGAGCATTTTTCTGGAAGCTGCCTAAAAATTATAAAAATCTATTCAAGGAGGAGCTGAATACAGGATGGATAACTACCATGCAAAAAGTATGCAAAAATGCAGAGAAATTACAAGTAATAATAATTCTACCCTGAAGGTCAAAAAGTATGGGAGAACACTATGATTCAGCAGAAGTTAGCCTGAACTAAACCATACCAGGAATATTAAAAACAATTAGCAAAATAACCATAATTTACATGAATTAGAAATGTGGAAGGAAAGATAGGCCATTATGTAGTGACAATGAACATAAAGATAATATATGAGTGACTGGAAGTGAACATTTTACTTCAGCTTTTAAACAAGAGAAATTCTGAACCTGGGGCACAAATAAAATTATTTGTGAGAACATGTCTCAACACAGGAATTATCAGAGTTGATATGGGAACAAAGATGAAAAGTTTTGTGTGATAAAATTGAGACAGATGGATATGAAAATCTCATTTCTAGAATTCTTGAAAGAACTGGTACATATTCCTGAAAATTGCAGGGAAATCAGAATTTTTAATGACCTATTAAATATGGAAGGGGAAGCAGCACTATAGAATACAGGGTAAGCAAAATTTCCTGATGTTTGCAAAGCCCACCCCGAAGTATTAAGCATAATAAACTTGCAACCAGAAGACAACTAAAATAGCTTCCTAGTATGTAAGGTTTAAAAAAATATTTGAAGAAAACCAGCATTTTAAGGCATGGAGAATATGATGAAGCATGCTAGTACATGCAAGTATGTCTGATAAAATAACCAGTCTTTAGATAAAATAAAGGATCTAAAGGTTTCATTTAAATTTCAAGTAGGATTTTAACACTTCAGAGTGGGGGTAAAGAATCATCTCTTAATCTTGGATTATGGGACAGACAAAATTTGTTAGGCAAACAGGAATTTGGGTGAAGCCACAGCAGCTGCTTCTGAAACAAACTTATTAGGACTAAGTTTACCAGCAAAGACATTCAGTTTTAGCAGGAAGAAGGTCCTGCAAGGTCAATGCAGACAGCAAAGGTGGTGAGAACATCTCTCTGGATGTCTTCAACACAGAGTTCAGTCCTACTCACAGAGGTATTCACATTTTTACAGTGACACAACCCAAACTTTATTAAGAATTTTACTCTTCACCTAGATTTTTAAGCAAGAATTTTCTACTGAAATTAGTACATGACAAAATGAAAAGAGTTTAACTTAGCAAGAGTGAGGTAGGAAATAGGATGAGCTTAATTATACTAAATGCCACGTCACGCAGTGGTTATGGGAATTTGTCAGATGGAGGTCAGGGGATAATTCAAGGATGACTGTAATGTGGCTTGTAGAGAGCAAAATGTGATCTCAGCACTCTAGCACAAATTAGATGAAGTATTTCCCAGCGGATTTAGAGGGATATTTGTGTAAGTATACTAGACAGTACTAAGACCCAGCTGTGTTTTGTGTGTTTCTGATTGCCCATGTACCTGAAGACGTATTCAGGTTATTCAGGAAAAGGTTGCCTTTACAAGAGTGGATAAACCATTTTACATGCCATGCTTAAAGGATGAGAGGGCTTGCAGTGATCACCAAGTGATTAAGCACAGGGGAGAGAAGTTAAAAGACTATGTTGATGCAAAAGAAATGGTTGCAAACTGACTAGGAATTAGATGGTTTGTAGATAGCAGAAAATGAAGCTGTATAACATTTTCCTCATAGGATTGGAGTGGGGTGGAAGGGCAAGAAACATGACAAACACCTTTTCAAGGTAGTGTTTGATCACAATATGGGAACAATATAACAGCAAGTAAGAGGATTCTGAGCTAGAGGCTCTGCTCCTGTCTCTTTACACTTCTGTATTGTTAAACAGTAAATGTCCCCAATATAAAAAAGACATTTTACATAAGACAAAACTGCATGAAACTGCTACATAAAAACAGTGTGCATGGGGAAAAAGGCTTCTGATATCTGAGGCATCCTTTTATTCCTTGGGGCACACAGTACCGTGGCGAGTGCACGCTGATTGGATGCCAGCTACCCACCAATCCTGCCCTATCACTCCCTTCCTCAGCTGGACAGGGGACAGAATATGCAACAAAGGCTCATGGGTTGAGATAAGGACAGAGAGAGATTATTCACCTGTTACCATCATGGGCAAAACAGACTTGATTTGGGGAAAAATCAATTTAATTTATTGCCAATCAAATCAGTGTAGGATAGTGAGACATAAAAAAAAAATCTTAAAAACACACCCACACCTCTCTTCTTTCTGGGCTTCACTACCAATTTCTCTACCTTCTCATCCCAGCAGCACAGGGAGACAGGGAATGGGAGGTTGTAGTCAATTCATCACACGTTGGCTCTGCTGCTCCTTCCTTCTTAGAGGGAGGACTCCTAACACTCTTCTCCTGCTCCATCATGGGGTCCCTCCCACAGAAGACAGTCCACCATTAACTTCTCCAACATGGCTTCTTCCCTCAGGTTGCAGTTCTTCATGAGCTGCTGCAGCATGGGTCCCTTCCACCAGGTGCAGTCCTTCAGGAACAGACTGCTCCAGTGTGAGTCCCACATGAGGTCATAAGTCCTGCCATCAAACCTGCTTCAGTGTGGACTCCTCTGTCCACAGTTCCTGACAGGAGCCTGCTCTGGCACAGGCTTCCCATGAGGTTACCACCTCCTTTGGGCACATTCAGCTGCTCCAGCATGGGGTTCTCCACAGGCTGTAGTGGATCTCTGCTCCACTGTGGGCCTTCATGGGATGCACCTACCTCACCATGGTCTTCACCACAGGCTGTAGGGGAATCTCTGCTCTGATACAGTTCTGCATTTAGGCACCTACTCTCCCTCCTTCTTCACTGACCTTGGTGTCTGCAGGGCTGCTTCCCTTACATATTCTCGCTCCTCTCTGGATGCAGCTGCTGTTGCACATTTTTTTTTTCTCTTTTTAAATATGCTATCCCAGACACACCACCATGATTGCTGATAGGCTTAGCCTTGGCCAGCAGTGGGTCTGTCTTGGAGCTGGCTGGAATTGGCTCTGTCAGACATGGGAGAAGCTTCTAGCATGTTCTTGCAGAAGTCACCCCTGTAGCCCTGCCTTTCACTACTACCAAAACCCAATACAAGTACCCCCTGAAAAAGAGTAATTTCTACAAGGTGACTCATTAATTCTCTGATAAAAATCACAGACTTTCATTTAAGATCACTGGAAATGGAAATTGTACGATTTGTATCTTTATTACTACAGAAAACGAAGATTTTCAGTTTACCCTTCTAGAAGGGAATTTATATTCATTGAATAGAATGTCTGAAAGGAAAGAAAATATCTAGCTTGTTCTTTTCTGTGTAGCAGGCCAGCACATATCTCTTTGCAGTACACTGAGCTCAATAATGTATAAATTACTGAAGCACAAGTGGAAATTTAACATGCTGTTACCTAGTTTTTCTCATTTTAATGAGTGCTTTCAGTTTCCAGATACATATTTCCATTCTGACTTTCAAAGCTGAATCTCCAAGATTAGTCCCAGCTTTTTTGCCCAGCTGTAAACCTTGACATCAACTTGTCACTAACTTAACACAATTGTGCTCTTTGGGACACTACATGTAACATTTAAGTTGTTTCTGCAGTTCTCTCTAAGATCTATCAGGCATCTGTTACCTCTCATAAAATGTGAACACTACAACTGGACTTTGCAGCAACAAAGCAACTCCAAGCAACTGTGTCTACAGAAGTTAAAAGTCTTCTCCTGCCTATTATTTCCCTATACATACCTCTCAGGATCACATCAATTCACAGTGGGTCCTGCTTCCTGCTACCATCCTCAAAACACGGCCTTTGGGAGACTTCTTCACTAACACAGGTTGCTTGTCTTACTTCTCCCCACCTTTGTGGAGCCACTAATACCACTGTGAGGTGCTCCACACTGCTCTGCTGAATCACCTTCATAAGCACCACACACCTATCACTCAAGAGTTCCACCTATCCTTCAGACTTGCACTAAGTCTGCGCTTTGCAAAGTAATCAGAATATTTCATCCAGAATTAAGTGTGTTTAACAAGAAATACAATCTGATTTGCAGCCTCTTCTGGAACAGAGAGTTTAACAGACAGTGTAAAACATACATTAGTGTAACAAACATCCTTTTTTACAAACTGAATCTGTGTTGTGGATAAATCCCTTTCTACTGAATACACAGAGGAAAAGCTTAACAGTCATTATTTACTGCTTTGGTGTCCCAAAATATGTGGAAGTTATCCACTTTCAATACTTTCCTAAAAGCAGTTGTCAGCTTCTTCTCATGAAGATTTCAGAGTAGAAATTGCATATAGGTGGTGTGTCTGTTAGGAAAGTAGCATCAACCATTACAGTTACCATCACATGACTCATTTCTAATCCACAGTGAACTTCAGACTTCAGTCACCTGCAGCTTTCTAAAGTTGTTTTTTTGTCTCTACTTCCTAGTTCAAATTCAGCCTTAAACCAAAAATTCTCTGTAGTAAGGGTATGTCCATATTCTTCTGAAGTTGATAGGAAATGTTTCTGAGACTCAGTTAATAAGAAGCTCAGCAAACACAGATTTGACATATACTGCCTCATTAAGCAAAAAGCATAGCTCTGGTCACCTACATTTTTCATCAACGCATATCACACAATCATGGAAACACAGAATCACAGAAGGGTTGGGGTCAAAAAGGACCTCCAGAGATCATCTAGTCCATCCCTTCTTCTAAAGCAAGTTCACCTAGAGCAGGTTGCACAGGATCACATCTGGGTGGGTTTTGAATGTCTCCAGAGACAGAGACTACCCAACCTCTCTGGACAGCCTGTTCCAGTGCTCTATCACCCTCACAGTAAAAATATTTCCCCCCATATTCAGATGGAACTTCCTCTGTTTCAGTTTGTGCCCACTGTCCCTTGTTCTGTCACTGGGCACTACTGAAAATATCTGACCCCATTCTCTTGACACCTGCCTTTGCATGCAAGTATGCATTGGCAAGATCATCTCTCAGTCTTCTTCTCTCCTGGTAGGTAAATCCCCATCCTGTATTGATGTACGGCATTGTTCCTTCCCAGGACCCTAGATTTGTCTTTGTTGAACTTCATTTGGTTCTCCTCCACCCAATTCTCCAGCCCATCCAGGTCTCACTGAATGGCAGCACAGCCTTCAGGTGTATCAGCTACTCATCCTAGTTTTCTATCATCAGCAAACTCTCTGAGTGTACACTCTATCCATTCACCATGGTCATTGGTGAATAAGTTAAAAGGCGACTGGACCCCGTACTGATTCTTGTGGAACACCACTAGCTACAGGCCTCCAACTAGACTCTGTGCTGCTGATTATGACCCTCTGGGATCTGCCAGCTATTCATCCACTTCACTGACCACTTATCTAACCCTCACTTGCTGAGTTTACCTATGAGGATATTATGGGAGACAAAAGGCTTTGCTGAAGTCAAGATATATAACAACCACTGCTCTCCTCTCATCTACCCAGACAGTCATTCCATAATAGAAGGCTATCAGATTGGTCAGTCATGGCTTCCCCTTGGCTGATCCATGTTGACAAGTCCTGGTAATCCTTTCCTCCACAATGCTTAGAATTGACATCCAGGATGAGCCATTCCATCAACTTTCCAGGGATTGAGATGAGGTCAACTGGCCTGTAGGTCCCTGGGTCCTCCTTCTTCCCCTTTCTGAAGGCTGAAGTGACTACATCTTTCCTCTACTCCTCAGGCAACAGTCCTGTTCTCCATGACCTTTTAAAGCTGATGGAGTCTTAGCAATAACATCTGCCAGGTCACTCAGTACTCATTGTAGGTGTCAAGTTTGTCTAAATGATCTTTAGCCCTATTCTCCTCAACCAAGGAGAAATCTTCTTTTCTTCAGACTTTTTCTCATCTTTGGGTTCTGGGATTCATTAAAATTCTGTGCTTCATCAAAAAGAGCTTGGACAGCAGGTCAAGGGAGGTCATTCTCCCCCTCTGCTCTTGTGAGGCCTCACCTGGAATACTGTGTCCAGCTTTGAGTCCCCCAGCAGAGGAAAGACATGGACCTCTTGGGGCAAGTCCAGAGGAGAGTCACAAAGATGGTCAGGGGGCTGGGACACCCTTGCTGTGAGGACATGCTAAGTATATTGGGGTTGTTCAGTCTGGAAAAGAGAAGGCTCTGGGGAAACCTCGCTGCAGCCTTTCAATACTTAAAGGAGTCCTACAAGAAATCTGGGGACAAACTTTTTAGCAGGCCTATTGCAATAGGACAAGGAGTAATGGTTTAAAATTAAAAGAGAGTTGATTTAGATTAGATATAAGAAAGAAGTTTCTTACTGTGAGGGTGATAAAACACTGGAACAGGTTGCCAAGAGAGGTGGTGGATGGTTGATGCCCTATCCCTGGTCAGGCTGGACAGGGCTGTAAGCAATCTGAACTAGTTGGAGATGTCCATGCTTATTGCAGTGGGTTGGACTAGATGACCTTTACAGGTCCCTTCTAACTCAAACTAATCTGTGATTCTATGAGTCCTAAGGACTGGTTTTAGCAGTACAGACTGAAGGAAAAAAAGACATTCATTAACTCCACCTTCTCTGTATCCTGCATCATCAGGGCACCCACCTCATTCAACAATGGACCCACATTTTCCCTAGTCTTCCTTTTGTTACAGATGTACTTGAAGAAGCCCTTCTTATTGACCATGACATCCCTTGCCAGATTTAATTCCAAATGGACCTTACCCTTCCTCATCAGTTCCTACATACTCTGATGATATCTCTATATACCTTCCAAGTTGCCTGCCCCTGCTTCCACCTCCTGTGTATCCCCTGCTTGTACTTGAGTATTGACAGCAGTTCCTTGTTCATCCACGCAGCTCTCTTGTTACATTACTCAATTTCTTGATCATCAGGATGCACCATTCTTGAGCTTGGAGGAGTGATCCTTGGTATTAACCAGGTGTCTTAGGCCCCTCTTCACTAGAGGGCTTTATCCCATGGCACTCTATCAAGCAGATCCTTAAAGAGTCCCAAGTCTGCCCTCCTGAAGTCCAGAGTAGTGAGCTTGCTGCAATCCCTCCTCACTAATCTAAGGATCTTGGACTCCACCATTTCATGGTTACTGCAGCCAAAGCTGTCCACAAACTTCACACTTCCCACCAGCCCCTTCCTGTTGGCAAGAATAAGTTCTGGCATAGCACCTCTCCCCATTGGCTCCTCTGTCAATTAGAAAAGGAAGTTATCATCAATCTATTCCAGGAACTGCCTGGTTTGCTTATTCCCTGCTTTTATCCCTCCAAGACATACCAGGATGGATAAAATTCCCTATGAGGATCAGGACTTCTTAATGTGAGGCTGCTCCTATCTTTCTATTTCTGCATGCTAAATCTCAGGATAAAAGATATCTAGCACCTAAATAACTTAAGTCTGTATTTCAGATTGTATGAGTGCCTAACAGTGTAAGCAAATATAATATAACCTTGCTGGAAAGCAAATAATTTCTTATTTCCAACCATCTGAAACTGCTCACATGAAATTTCAAAGGAAATTCACTTTCCTTGGACTTGTGTTCTTGTTGATCTTCAAAGTGGCAACTTCATTCCAATCCAAATAAACCCAGAAAATATACCTGTCACTGTCAGTACTATGCTTTTCCTACTGCTCACCCAGAGCAGATGAGAACATGATGCAACTCTGGAACTTTTTATTTGTTTTTGGTTGGGGTTTTTTATTTGGCTGTTTTTCAATGGAGGTTGGCAAAGCCTATTCAAGGAGTTTGACTGTCAGAATAGCCGTTGAGCAAAGTGCAAGTACATATAGTGCCTGAGAAATGACACTGAAACAATAAACCTGCCACAAAGACAGGGATTGACGTAAACATCTGAAAAGCTGCTTAAAGAATTTGACAAAAAG
>NW_008682090.1:58001-65236 GCF_000695815.1 Acanthisitta chloris
AAAAAGAAGGAAGCAGCAGTAGCTCCAGTCAGTGAGAGGAAGCAGGCATACAAAGAGAAAAGGAAGTGAAGGCTATTGCAGGATGCCACAGATCCTTGTGAATCCCTAGGTACCAGATCAGCATATACATTTGTGCTTCAAGGATTCATACAACCATGTAGCGGGCAAGGTGTAAGGAACTGGGCAGGAAGGGAAATGAACAGCAATAGCTCACAGTCCACTACAAGAAGAGTGCCACGGGCAGCAGAAACCAGCAAGACCAGAAAAGATGGAGAAAGCAATCTCTTCTAATCTGCTTCCAATACAGAAAAATCCTATATTTTACAGAGCATGTGCAACATTGAATGTATGTGTGCTAACAGGCGCTGTGAAATACAAGGCCATCAAAAGCAATGTCTTCCCGGATATTTGAAAATGTGTATGAATCAATGTATGGTAACAGCATTATGATATTCATGCTGAATAACATTTAGAAATGAAATGTCACAATCCTTTGAAGATGGCCTTAAACTTATAATTAGACTGGATATCAATTGGATCTTCTAGAATGACTTCTGCTCAGATGCAAGTGAAGTGTACATCTCACAAGGCAGATATATAAAGTCTTTTCTGTCCTGATGTAACCAACCAATTAAACCATTAAAACCATCTATGAGATGCAGTTTTAATCAACAAAGTGTAAGTGTTCTGTAATGGCAATTAAATCATTACATTTCAACTTATTCTTGTGGAATATCAAGTGGTATAGGATCACACAAAAAAGTGGCAGTTTAAAATTAATTTTTAGATTTGTTTTCCCTCACTTGTTGGCACTAAGAATGTTTAGTTGCCTGAATGAAGGTGCTCCTTCCATATACAAGTGAACATTTTAAAAATAGAATGAGCAGTTCATTCAAGATGATAATAAATTCCACAAATGCCAAAAGACGGCACACTTTCAATTACTGAGTTCAAGGTTCAAATCACTCAAATTGTCAGAGTTAGAGCCAAAAACAAAGAAATCCACAAAACCTAACACTTATAAATTCAGGAAAAACTGGGCAAATTGCAGACTGTCATGGACAATCAAACTATTTTGTTCTTCATGCTTTAAAAAAGAATAAAAAATCTTAAACTGAAAGAAGTAAAAGCAGAAGTGAACAGCAGAAGTCAAATTTACACGTATGGAAAATTGAGAGAGGAATACTGAAGTAGTTTAAATCCACTTACAATTTATTTACTTTGGCTTGCATTGGAAATGAAATATCTTCCAAATAGATATTTGTCTGTGGAGCCTAGCATGGAAAGGCATCAAATTCTGTGACTAATTTTTTACAAGACTTATGATTAGTACCGCTTGTATTACTGAAAATGAAATAAAAATATTAGCTTTCTTTTCAGAGAGGTATTAGGAGTTACCTAACATTTATCCTACAGGATATCGACCTGTGAAATTATATTCTTTCTCACCAAGACAAATGCAGTGGGGTTTGTCAAGTCTTCTACTTTCAGCTGGATTGCTGTTACCTTTGATACTGGTATATTTGGCAACAGAGGATGGATTTTGAAAGGCTAAGGATTCTTTTGAAAGTCTAAGTGAACAGGGATTGTTCAGCCTGGAAAAGTGAATGCTTTGGGTGTGACCTAATTGTGGCCTTTCAGTGCATGAAGGGAGCCTACAAGAAAGATGGAAAGTTTTTGCAAGGGCATGTAGTGACAGGAAAAGAATGCTTTTAAACTGAAAGAGAATAGGTTTAGATCAGATATTAGGAAAAAATTCTTTACTGTGAGGATGGTGAGGCACTGGAACAGGTGTCTGGAGAAGTTGTGGATGTCTCATCCCTTGAAGTGTTTAAGGCCAGGTTGGATGGAGCTCTGAGCAACCTGGGCTAGTGGGAAGTTTGAGCTAGATTATCTCTAAGGTGTCTTCCAAACCATTCCATGACTCTATGATTTTTGCTATGTGATAGGCTGCAAAAAAAGCCTTACTCCCAAAATCAAACTTGTATTTCCTTGAGCAGTTCTTCACTCTGCTTTTCTTTCTCTTGTGAACAGCTATACATATGAAACTTTCCTTGAGATACAAGCATCTAAATCCATCTATAAAAATGCTATACCCTCAGAAAATCTTAACTGCAATCCTACCTACACACAGATTTTTGAATGTCCGAACAACACTCCACTTGATCCCCTCAGCACAGCATTACAGAGGCCATTATCTGCAATTAATGAACCAGCCACAATATGAAAAGATAAATAGGTATATCATAGACCGTAAGTGCACATTTCCTGTGCCACAGCAAACACAAATGCACACTTTAGAACACAAGTCCTCACAGGAAATGTTGGCACTTAAAGCTCAAACGTCCATCGCTGCTTCTGATTTGCATTCCTAATTACCTTAATCGGTTATCCATCCTTGAGTATAATGATGTTTATTTTACTTAGCATGTTTCTGGGTTTGTTGTTGAAGAAATAATGAGATCAAGAAGCCCTTCAAAGATGAAATCATGCCTTGGTTCAGTATAAAATGCTCACCATATCTGCGGTGTATTCAATCAATACAAATTACCTAAAAGCAGGAAGCAGGAACAAGCTAAAAATTTTGATCTGAAAAATTATCATAAAACATCATTTGGGCTGTAGCCAGTCTGACATAAGGACTCCTCCCTACATTTGTGGCTTTTTTGGCATAAAGAGTTTCTGTTGTTGCTCCTAATCAGGGATGACCTTCAAAGGGACAACTGCTGATACATCCAGTCATGATACCTTTACATTGACTACACACAGCATAGCTAATTTAAGATTCATACGGTGTTTGTATAAGCCTTTAATTTGTTCCTTATCATCTCCTTCATACAGTACCATCATATTTGACTTTGCTTGCTTTGCCACTCTTCTACATTTAGAAACTGTGTTCTTGTCTGAATAAATAAGTCTGCTAAGAGCATCTATTAAGTACTTGTATCCCCAGGGTCTGAAGCACTATTTTTTTTCCCTTCCATTTTTTTGCCTGGTGAATCTGAGCTATAAAGCATATAGCAGAGAGGAGAAGGGTTGCCTTAGTAACGAGGCAGACCCAATCAGCTGCACAGGCTCCCTTGAGACAATCTAATTTGTGCAGCAGAAAGGGGCTAGGACAGGTGGTTAAATTAATGTGCCAGACAGCTTAAAATATCACACACACACACACACACACGAATGCATACACAAAATCTCTCTGTGTACTTATATACGAATGCAATTATCTTCAACGTTTTGCAAAATAAACAGCATCTCGGTAACTCAGCCCTGCGAAACCCCCAGAGCGGCGGCGATGCCGCAGCGGCTGAGGCGAGGCCGGGCGGGAGGGAGCAGAGCTCCTTCCCCGCAGTCCTGCCGGCTCTGTGCCTCGCCGGGGAGGGGGAACAACTCCTCCCAGTGAGCACAGGCTGGAACAGGGGTGTGATGTGTGCTCTGCCGTCTTTACTGGGGCTTACGAGCTGTCTCCTGCTGATAGCGTGATCTGTGGTGCTGCTCTCCTGATTCCACAGGGTGCTGGAGCTCTCTCTTGCTGACGGTTTCTGTATCACTTCACAAGGCTTTCTCTCTCCATGCCCTCGCCTCTGATTTAAAGTGAACTTCCACCTTTTCCTACACTTTTTCTGTAAATTCAACAGATTTGAAGATGTTTCATATTCTCTTCAGTCCCTGTTGTGTGAGGATACAGCCACAGCCCAAGAATTTGGATCAGTTTGGATGCAGATCACATACCAGCTTCTAGCTCTTCCAAACACAATCTCTAATTTCTTTTTGCAGCATCACCAGGTTGCCTTTATCCAAGCAGAACAAGAGGAATTTTGAGCCCACTCTTTGACAACTGCAGTACACATGAAAGTGCTGTATGCACAGGAGTGTTCTGCAACAGACTGTGCTTCAGAAACACTGTTATTACAGTGAAGAGTCACTTTTAATTTCTTTATAATGGGAATAATCTATTCCCATATAGCTAATTATGAGACATCTGGGGGAAAAAAAAGTACTAGTAGAGATACAGTTAGTGTATTGTTTCTCTACTATAGCCCCTCAGCCAGAAATGCTGTGGGAACTGCCCTCTCACACCAGGCATGCGTATATCCCAACATGACATTATAAGCTCAAAACAGTCATGGTTTCTCTCCTCCTTTTACCCTGCATCTTGAGCAGGTGAAGTTTATTGCTGGCACATGACAGAGCATTTTAATCCCAGACTATATGGCTCCTTTACACAGCAAGGCACTTCTCATCCACCTACATCAAACTAAAATTGAAGAGCTCTGAATACTAAGATCAAATGGTCTGCAAGGAAAACTGAAGCACAAAAAAAAATAGTATGTTTGACCCCCATGGTGAAAATAAATCATAGTGAAAATACTGACATACAAACCACAACAGATAAGACATAAAAGGCTTGTAAATTTCAGGGGATTTGTTTTTCTTTTTCAACACATTTGTTGTCAAGAGCATATGCCTTACAAGATTATTGATATGCTATTTTTTCCCCCCCATGATTTGCAACAACAATAAGAATAGCTGTTTATGCTGCTCTAACAAGCTGTCTTGGTGAGGTGTGGAGCATTACATAAGGCTTGGCTAGAAATCAGAAAACAGAAATTTGTGACAGTCTTGAAACAAAACTGAAACCCCAAGTGAAATTAGAACCAATTTTTGCTTGGTTTTATTTTATTTTCAGGATTTACAAAAGTAAATGTGTTTCATGAATCTAATAGGCTAATAGGATGCATCCAGATACATACAGGAAATACATATTGGAGCAAGGAACTCCTTGGAGTTCCTTGGAACATATTGGAACAGGATCTCCTAAAACTCAGATTAATGTCCTTGTTGCTGCCTCTCACATGTTGCTGATACACATAGTTTGTACTTTTTGATCTTTTTCACTATTAACAACACAAAAACATGGAGAACTTTCCTGGTAGGTTCATTAGTTAGCTTGCTCAGAAAAGCACACAGTAGACTGGTAGGGAGTGGAAGTTCTTCCAAAGTACAGATTGTAGGAGTTACTCTCACTGCTGGTTTTGGAAAAGGTATTGTATAGGTGCTTAATTTTATTTAAAAGACTGGCTAGTTAAGTGTTTTGCTAGCTATGTTTGGCAAAATCTGAGACCCTGATGATACAGTAAGTGGTTTCCAAGGATGTTACAGTATATATCTGATTAGGCAAAGTCTTTTTAAAATAAATGGCAGGTGCCAGCAGAAATCCCATCTGCTGAGCACTTCACAATCTAACACTAGCTGTGTAAGAAGGTAACCAGTGTAAGTTGAAGACGAAAAAAGTCCAGTAGTTAATGAAAATTATGGTCTATTTTCAAACGATGCATTTACAGAGAAAACTTTAATATCAATTAATTTAAAATACATATAGTTAAAAGATATATATACCCACACCCCCTCAAAACCTGTGACTACACGACCAAACCTCACCACCAAATTCAATGTGGTCAACCTACCCTTAAAGACATCAAAGCAAGGCTAGAAGGTCCTTCCTTACCTTTTAAGACCTAGAATATTAAATCCACAGACTTGGTGGGCAAGTTGGGGTTCTATTCCACCTTTTAAGTGTCTTGGCCTGACCTAGAATATTAAATCCACACACTTGGTGGGCAAGTTGGGGTTCTATTCAGTAGTGTCCCATCCCTCACTAACTTTTAGAGCACCAGTGTATATAAGTGGCATTATGGAGAGGTCCTGCTGTATTACCAAATTAATATCTATCAACTAACAACCCACATTACACCTTATTCATACAAAGAAGCAATGGCACTGTTTAGGTTATAAAGATTTCTCTGTCAAGGAGGAACACCCAAGTAACAGAGCCTCAGGAGAGATTTGTGTCATCTGACTTAGCTATTTGCATCTGAGCTCACCACTACCTCTCCTTTTACTGTAGTTAGTGTCAGAATAGGAGAACTTATTAGGCATAACTCATTTAATTTAAAAGTAGATTGCTGAAGTTCAGATGAAAGTTTAATAGGTACTAGAAATGCTCTTGTTTCTCCACTGACTGAAAAAAATATAGGTAAGTTCTTCAGAGGGATACAGCTACTGTATAAATACTTAATATTTGTTGAGACCAAATTCCATCTAAATGTCCCTGTTGAGCCTCAGGAGAGATTTGTGTCATCTGACTTAGCTATTAGCATCTGAACTCACCACTACCTCTCCTTTTATTGTAGTTAGTGTCAGAATAGGAGAACTTATTAGGCATAACTCATTTAATTTAAAAGTAGATTGCTGAAGTTCAGATGAAAGTTTAATAGGTACTAGAAATGCTCTTGTTTCTCCACTGACTGAAAAAAATATAGGTAAGTTCTTCAGAGGGATACAGCTACTGTATAAATACTTAATATTTGTTGAGACCAAATTCCATCTAAATGTCCCTGTTTGATCTCTCAGGGAAAAGGATGCTAGGATCTATCCTCCCAAACAGTTGCTAGTTGGCACAAGATTAACGTGTTTCAGAGGTACTTCCCTCCCCCATTAGATTAACATGTGTTTCAGAGGTACTTCCCTCCCCCATCCTACATCTGGCATCTGAGCAGAATTTGACCAAGCATAACTTAAAATGCATGCTGTGCAAGAAGGGAGGGAAGTAGAAAACACATCTGAGTAAAAACAAAACACATCAGTTTTGCAATGAGTGGCTCTGTGCTTTTATTGTTTTCTGTAAATCTATTCAGAGATCAGACTCCTAACACAGTTAAGACATGCTCAGTTGACTGAATTTATGCAGTGATAGAGAAAAATAAGAACTACTCAATTGGAAAACGGAAATCTGGAGTATTAGATGAGCAGTACCTTGCTACCATTGTGAAGAAAATTGCCACCATAAACAAATACATTATGGTCATTTCTGTCTGTTCTCACAGGCCTGATTTAGAGCCCCCAGCTGAGAAGGCAGCTGTGAAGAGCAAGTAACTGGTGAGCACAGCAGGAGCCCTCTACTCTAATGTTGCTCAAGGAAATTAATGCTTTCTTTCTGTTGTCCTTATGACTGCCAGCTATGTGTGTGTTTTCCTTGGTAGGTGCACAAAGACTGGGCTAGTTTGGCCTAGCAGAAGTGAAGGCCAAGATTTCCTTTCTTCACATGTTTGCAGCTAATATTCAGGATGAGACAGTAGCTAGATTTTAGCCGCCAAATCTTCTGAAGAGGCTTTATGAAGTCTGGCACTAGCAAGGGTGAACAATAGAACAAAAAAGCATCATTTGCTGCATTC
>NW_008682090.1:65261-69810 GCF_000695815.1 Acanthisitta chloris
TGCAAAATATATGCTGTATCTATGTTTCCAAATGGCCAAGTTCTGGGAACATGACTATTATGCAAATGCAATTCAGTGCACAACTTAGTCTCTGACTTATGTAAAGTAAGCTGTGCATTTAAAATGCTAACACAAATATTCTTCAAGAGTATATGATTAGTTAGCAGATAAGTACGAAATGGAACTGTATTTTTTAAACCAGGTTCTTGCATGCTGTATCTATGTTTCCAAATGGCCAAGTTCTGGGAACATGACTATTATGCAAATGCAATTCAGTGCACAACTTAGTCTCTGACTTATGTAAAGTAAGCTGTGCATTTAAAATGCTAACACAAATATTCTTCAAGAGTATATGATTAGTTAGCAGATAAGTACGAAATGGAACTGTATTTTTTAAACCAGGTTCTTGCCTAATCCTGAGATGAAATTAGTCACTGTGACAAGCACTCAAATGACATTAGAAATCAGAATGATAACATAAAATGAAATTTGCACTGCTCATGATTTCAATGTAGGTAGAAAAAGTATGGTCTTGGAGTACTAGTGCTGATATGTAAATAATTCTCCTTGAGAATATATGCTTTATTAAGCTTGGAAAATAAACATAAGTGAACCAGAGGTAAATAAACTGTCCTCTTAAAACAACAACAGACCCAAACTAGTATTTTGCCTTTAGCCAAGTAAACTGACCAGAATCTGCAACAGATGGAGAGAAAGAGTAAGGTCCCAATAATTCTATTCCATACTGGATTAGGTGAGGAGAAAAGAGACATGACAAATTGGTACAAAACCCAAAAGGGCAAGGAATGGGGAGGATCATAAATCCTTAGAGTACAGGCTATCACTGCACTATTAAATCCCACTTTATTAATGCTAAAGTTAAATCACCCTAACCTAAGAGATTGGCAGTTTAGACATCTGCACCAGGCCAACTCAGCATCTTTAATTCCTCTATTGATGCATCCAAATGAGATCACTCTTGAGTCAAGTCAGAAGTCTGCTGCAGTTAACCTCTTTATTTCCATTTTACTTCGAAAGGTACTTTTCAGTCAGTCATCATCAAAGTGTGATCTGTGAGCCCCTACTCTGTACCCTAACTTCAGCTATGCCAGATCTTACTGTGCACCCCTGTACTGAGTATTCAGATAGACTACTGACTCAAAACTGTCAATACTAACTCTAATGGCAGCCTAGTAAACTTAATGGAAATCTGCATAGTTATGTGGGAGCAGACCCCAATAGAGAAACAAATGCCAGCCACAGGGCAGGATATGTACTTCAGCAGTGTTTTCCCCCTTTCCTCCTCAAAAGATAAAGCTAGATGCCTTCTAATCTCCTATGTTCATATTGATATAGTAAGAGGTTGGAATAAAAACCCATTCCACTTCATTTTACATTTAAATGTGCATATTCTTCACAAATCAAACCCTCCTTGTCTATACAAGATGTTGATGGTTTGGTCTCCATCTACAGAGCCTAACCTGGCACCAGGAAACAAGCCTTCCAACATTTCTTCCTTTTGTTCTCTTTGACTTACATGGAAAGGCTGGCAGGACCAGAATCCCCCTGATTGGTACAGGAACATGAGCTTCTGCACTCTGTAAACATTGCTACTTCTTTCTGCAATTGGGCACTGAATCTAATCCAAAATGCTGGAATCAGATTTCTGCTTCATATCTTAAAGCTTCTCTTCCACATGGTAGAAAATTCCACCAGTTCTAAGAACATGATGTCCCAGCTACAACCATCATTCCCTTTTTTATTTTATTTTGTTTCATCCACACCTTAGCCAAACACTGTTTCTACTCTGTTGTTTACTAAATAGAAACAAATTGTAGACACTTGCTATTTTTGCTTGCTGTGTAGGACAGATTGACTTTATGCCTTTTGAAAGGTGCTAGAAGCATTTGTGTAAGAAGACACTATAATCCTATTTGCCATCAAACACTGCAGTCCTGCTCAAGTACAAAATATTGCACTCAGAGTATAGAGACCGCTAAAGGATGGCAAAATAAGTGGAGCAGGCAATGGACAAAACAGAAGGCTTTGGCCTGGAAACTTAAAGTCTGTGTTCACACAATGCATACAGCTGGCAGAAAGGGGAAGAACAGGTAAAGGGAAAAGAGAGAAAGTGGTCAATGTGGTAATGGCAGAGGCAAGTATACATACATTAGCAATCAGTGACTCTAGCAGGACAGATAGTGTAATTCATTGTGTTATGAACAAAAAGCACAAAATCTTAAGGACATTTTATAGTGAATTCTTTTGTTTCCATATAACTGTGATTTAAAAGATTTTACATTTTTTCTGCCCTGAAAATGTCTCTTAAAACAATTAGATATGGTAATGGCAGAGGCAAGTATACATACATTAGCAATCAGTGACTCTAGCAGGACAGATAGTGTAATTCATTGTGTTATGAACAAAAAGCACAAAATCTTAAGGACATTTTATAGTGAATTCTTTTGTTTCCATATAACTGTGATTTAAAAGATTTTACATTTTTTCTGCCCTGAAAATGTCTCTTAAAACAATTAGATAGGACAGCACTGGACAAGACAATTACTCCAGTCACTGGTTGCAAGATTTGATTGATGTTGTGAGCCTGACAAATGACAAATGTGTCACAAGTCATAATTTAGAAAGTTGGTGGGTGTATTTTTGTCTAACCTTAATGTTCATAACCAAAGCATGGTCACTGTTCAACACCACATAGGAGTTCTGGTTGTTCAGTCTTATTAGAGCTTTGGAGGGTAACCAGTTTTGAAAAATGTGCTTGTAGTTAGACACATAGAGATTTATCAGACCTCACAGCCCCCAAATCATATAATTCTATGCAAATAAAGTGCAAGTAGGAGGAAGTCCTGGAGTTCAAACTTCAGGCTTACCAGTCTTGGTTTTGAGTATAAAAAGTAGTGTCATTTAGCTATTTATCCTTTCCAAAATGCTGCGCTGGAAACATATACTCCATGAACACAGAGAAGCTGAGACTGTGTCTTCAAGTCTGATGTTAGCCTGAATGGATCATTTTCCAGAACACAGACGATCATGTTATTACATCTAATATATAGATTTCCTTTATGTTTAGTAAGAGCCATTAGATTAAGAAAGGCTGTTACACTATGGTTATATTAGTGTTTCTGCTGTGGGCATTATACCTGATCTTCCCAGCATAAAGATGAGAACTTTCTAAAATTGTTCATTTTTCATTTAAAGTGTTTATGCTCCCAAAATTTGGGACATTTCTAGCAAAACACGGCAAGTATATTTCATTTCAAACTCTTCTGTACAGTAAGGACACACCAAGCTGTGAGAAATTACAGCATATACAAGACCTCTGTGTACTAGTACAGAATTAAAAAAATCACGACTGCTACTTGCACAAACACAAAAACATGTCTTTGTCTCTTGGTATTAATGCTGCAGTGACACCATGGATGCACCAGAATCCACATGGCTAAAAAACAGGACAAAGAAATCAATAATTCTTTTAGCTTGAACTCCAATTCTTTACATCTCTGAACTTACATACACAGAATTTGAACTTTAACAGAACATCAAAAATTAACATGTGGCAAGCATAGGAACTGCAGAGATACTATCTTTTTCTCCATACCATGTAACAGTGAGATTTGCTAGAGGTAGGTGTTGAAAAAAAGCAAACAACAAAACCAAGCCACATGTAGATAATGAATATTGGTGTAGCTTAGAGAAGAATCTTTTTTAAAAGATGGAATTTTTAAAGGAGGACACATCTGAACCATTTAAGGATTAACAGAGAATTGCCAGTCTCAGCTGTATATTTAAATTCTATATAGGAAGTAATATCCTGGATTTTCTAGAACTGATACTTTTGATGTTTGATTATAGGCAATTAGAGAATGATGAAAGAGAGAGTGTGTTGAATAGCAAGATGAGCTAAACTTGAAGCTTATGCCTAAAGAAAAGAGCACTGTCACTAGATTTTCAGAGGAAATTCATTGTCTAATGGAACATTCAAGAAAACAATAGTTCAATGAGATCAGCTGGTCTGTAGCTCTTCTTCCTCTCTTTAGACTCCTATAACATGAATAGCTGTCTTTATGAAGCTAATAAAAATAATAGTTTTAATTTAACTTAGAAGCATATTTTTGGAGAAAAAACAAAACCTTTGCAGTTGGACTAGCAGACAGCTAGTGAGCTGTTCCAGTTTCAATCAAATTTTAAAACTGTTAAAAGAGGTGTTATGGAAAATGCACAAACAAATCATCAAAGTGAGCCCTGCAGTCATCTTCTGTAACCTCTTATTTTACAATTCCATCCTGCTTCTTAACATTCATATGGCTCATGAATCATGCAGGAGCTGACTATATGGATAATATTTACCTACAGAAGTCATGCTTATATCTTTTCCCAGAATCTCAAAATATTCCAGATTTTTCACATGAAAGTGAGGTTAGAGAAGCAGGCATACTGTGGATCTCTGATCTGAACTGTTACCAGTACATCTAGACAGAGCTAAGACTGTTGAATCCTACCCTGAACCATTAGGTGTGATGTAAAGTTGCCA
>NW_008682090.1:69838-84167 GCF_000695815.1 Acanthisitta chloris
GTTATTTTTCTCTCCTCTCCTTTTTGGACTTACTTAGTCTACTAAAATGTATACCCATCTAATGCATCTCTTTAGTGTTGTCCAGCACAATTCTTTTCTTTGCTGGATTACCCCAGACACTCAGGTTCCCCAACCTCATGACAGTGAAAACGTTCTATTACCTTTTCCTTTTCTTTTAAAAAAACCTTAATCCATCCATCCAATCTATTCGTACTTGAAGACGAATCTACAGTTGGTGACTTGGTATAATTATGTGTATCTGTCTTTTACCTGTGAACTATGCCTCTTCAAAACTGCAGAAACAAAGCTAGTAAGAATAAGACAGCACTTTTTAGTAAATTAGAAAATAAATTCCATGGAAAGTAAATGATAATTAAAAACTAGAATAAAAGCCTGTTCACAGGAGACTGATGGAAGGAGTGAGTTCCTGAAATAAGCAGAGCTGAATAGAAAGGATAACTTGTATGCCTCTCAGCTCACAATATCACAAAGCACCTCACAACACCAAAAAAAAATTGATAAAGGCATGAAATGAATGCTAGCAACTTTGCTAGTAAGAGCTTAGCCAATTTGTATACATGGAAGTGAGGAATTATTTTAACCAAAATAGAACATGCTTTCCTGACTATTTTGTGGATATCTGCAATATCAACACTGCAAAGAGATGCTCATTAAAGTGGTCACAAAGTCCACAAACAGAATTTGAACTGTGATTCCCACTTTAGCAAAGCCTTTGACACTGTTTCCCACAGCATTCTCCTGGAGAAATTGAATTTTCATGGCTTGGATGTCTGTACTGTCCACTAGGTAAAAAACTTGGTGGCTGGGCCAAGAGAACAGTGGTGAATGGAGTACCAGAAATAGTGTGGCCAGCAGGACCAGGGCAGTGATAATCCCTCTGTACTCAGCACTGGTGAGGCCACACCTCAAATCCTTGAGTATTCAGTTTTGGGCCCTGCACTGCAAAAAAAAGTTTTGTTCAGAGAAGGGCAATGATGCCAGTGAAGGGTCTAGAGAACAAGTCTTCTGAGGAGGAACAGAGCTTTAGTTCCTAGAACTGCTTCCCTCTGACCCACCCCAGACTCCTTAGATAGAAGCACTTTCTCAACATTGCAATGCAGAACTTGTTTGGGTGCCATGGGACACAGTTTATAACAACAAAGTACAAGAGATAGACCAAGATGCATAAAGTATACCTTAGCTTCCAGTGATCAGAGGCAGAAGCTGGCCAGCAAAGGGAACCCTGCCCAACCCCCAGAAGATGGCTTGCCTTCAACACATTCACAAACTGCAACTACACTGCCAAGTGAGTAACAGCAGCTCAGGCAGCTGTAGTCTGGATCTGAGCAGAATGAAGAAACTATGCTCACTCTTGAACTTTCCTCACTCTTGAAAATAATCATGTCAATGCAGAGCTAAATAACAGCATTTCAGTTATCCTGACCAACCTCAGCATGACAAGAGGAGAAATCTCTGGAGAATAGCATGGATGTCAAGAAAAGATGTTGCCAGACTTTTAATTGACAACCAGAAGCTAATCTTTGTCACTGGGGCAGGGAAATGTACATGGCTGTAGATTGGCAGTATGAAAGCAGGAGGAAAATAGTGTTGCCCTCAGAAACTGGAGGGAAGAGGTTGTTATAATTAGTACATACAAAGGTTCCCAGCAAACACTCTGAGTCCTCACATACAAAGATTCAGAGATGGGTGATGGCTGGTCTGAACAAAGGAAAATTGTGCTGGGAAATCTCAAAAGGATATAAAACAGCTTCTGAGTTCATCATGTAATTTCTCCGATCCAATTGATGGCAATATTATGACAATAATTGCATGTCTGTTTGACAACCATACACTGCCAGTCTTTTTAATGGACCTCTGTGTTTTCAAAATATCCCTAAATGACACAGTTTTTAATGAGCTACACAGCTGCAGGCTGGTTACTAATTTACAATAGAAACAGTGCTATCACACTCTTATTGTCTCTTGGTAGTATTGTGACATGAGTTTGAGGTAAGTACTTCAAAATAATGATAATTCCAAAATGTTTTCAACTGATATGTGGTTTTGTCCCATCAAATCCTGTCTTCTATTTATTTTCAGTTTTGCTGGTAAACAAGCAGCACTGCAGCTATGAATAAGGATTCTGTATTCCTTCTGATCTGATATTCACCTCTACAGATAGCATAAAAAATGTGCATGAGTCCAATGTTATTAAAAAAGAGAATCTGTTTTTATTAAATACATTATTTTCAAGGCACAGTTGTCTAATTCTTCCTTATTTTGATATTCATGAATAAAAATTATTTTAATAAAAACATGGAAACCCTAAATGAAATTTGTATTCAGATTACTCAAAAGATCAAAATGGTTCTAATTATCTCAGTCATGTTAAGACCTCACTCAAGGGTGAGAGGCTGTAAAATATTACTGCCCTTTCAGAACTTCAACTGCAAATTATGAAAGCAATTTTAGGAAACTAGGGGACTGAAAATGTTCTAAGCCTCTTCCAGCCATTTTGTAAGCAGAATGATGACAGACTCTACCAGAGCACACACCCCAGGAATTCTGACCCTAGGATTGTTGCCTCTTTTGAATTTTTAGATTAAAAATCCCCACCAAAATTCCTTCTAAACACAGCATTCTTTCAGTGCTAAAAATTAACCTTTAATATGTAAAGCTTATGGCTGCACTACAACAAAAGTTTAAATTTAGCTCTTGACACACAACAGCAACAATTTTAGTTCTCAATACATGTAGAACTCTAGATGTTCTGGCACAATTTTTCATGAAGGTGTATTGTAAGATGCAGAAAAAAATAAACATAGTTCTCCAGACACTCCAGCTATTAAATAGTTCACAGGCATAGGAGATTGAATACCATATGATCAATTTTCAAAAATCTAACAGTTTCAGCTATAATATGTCCCAGTCTATTAAGCATTCTTATGCTGAGGATGGTTGGTATCTGCTAGCAAGATTATCCTGATCTACAGGCAATTGCAAACTTCTCTAAATGGCATGTTGGCTAACTGGAAGAAGTAATTAAGTTTTCTTTGTAAAAGAGGAGAGCTGGAACAAAAGAGTCCGTTGTTCAGTCACTGGACCACATAGGAAGGCCTGAACAAACGCTAATTAACCCAGAGAAAATAGAGGCTTCATTGGTTCACAGATTGATTGAGATAAGTATCAGAGCCTGACAAAACGGAAAAGTTTATGTCTTCCTCACCTATAAACTGATCTGGATTAAGTGTTTACCTCCCTTCCTCACAGCCATGGGCCATGTCCATGCACTTTGAGGTTATTGTCCTCCATTCTCATGTATAAATATTTTTCTGAATGATCTTCAGCCCAAATTCATTCCACTGAGCTAGGTTAAGGACGCGTCAAACCAATTGTCTGGAGAGTCCTTTGATGAACAGCAGAGAGTAATAATTAGTTAACTCAAGTTAGCAGGAGTCAAGTTTGACTTCATTAAATTATTAGTGGAAAACCAGAGGGTTACCAGCAGCTGGGGAAAGTATAGGCAGGGATCTTGTGATACTGGATAGACTGAAAAACAAGTTTGGACCTACCAAGGAAGCTCTTCAAAAGAGCCAAAACTGTACTCATTCTCCATGAAAAAATAAATAAATAATAATAATAAAAAAAATAAAATATCTGCCTATCACCCTAAACTTCTATACAGAAAGCAACCTAGCAAGGTCCTCTCCAGTTCCTCTCAATTGCCTAATTACTTGACCTAAGAGGCAACAACAAGGTTAAACTTCAGCTAGAGAAGTTCTGATTTTATTCTTGAGAATTCCATTTTGGCTTCTTGAAGCACATAATTTGCATTCTTTATGTGGGCTCACCTTTACAAAGGTTTAAAAATGCCTATACTTAAATATTTGGTAGGACATTTGCCTAATGGTTTTCCAAAAAAGTGTGCCTAAAAGTATTCTACAAGCTTTTACTGATAAGAGGGAAATTAAACACGTTGTCCTACTTTGAATTATAGCCATCTCTAAAGTAAATATAGCAAATGTTAACAGCCCACAATGGCTTGGAGCAGGAAGTGAAAAAATATCTACTAAGAATTGTGAAAGGAAGCACGGTGGCAAAAAAAGTTGCTAAAACATAGCTTTCTTTTTTTTCATTTTGAGGATATGTAACACTGCCAGCTTGCAAATCAATAAAAGGGGGAAGGAAGCTAAGTAGCTCAAAAAAGGCATTTAATAGGTATGGATTTCAAAGCGCACCTTATAGAAGTAGGCCTATACATTTTCTCCTTTGAAAGGGACTACAAAAGAGAAACAAGAAAAATATCAAAAAGTCTGCTTAAAAAATATGATTAATGAGGAAAGAGAAACTACTGCAAATTTGAGAAATTAATTACTATTTATTATGCTTTGTTGGTTCACTTTTGAAAAATTTAAGTGTTGAGAAAAACCCTCTCAAGTTATGTAACCCTTTAAGAGGTTCCTGAAGATTCTGAAATTTGCTTATCACAGAAGTTGAGTGTTAAAGGGCTGAGACTCTCAATACTCATTATTTTATTACTGATAGTTATGCTGAGCATTGTGTCAAAGTTGATAAAAAAAGATCTGCTTCAACAAAAGAGGAATTTTATGTGTGAGTGATACACATTTGGAAAACATTTTTCACAGTTTCACTTGCCTCTCATTTTCTTCAATGAATGTTGAATTCCAAGACGAAGGCTTAGTACTTTCCAAAAGAATGGTGTGGATTTATTCTTGTCAATATTTTTAGCATCCATTTCATCACAAAAATGTTGCTTCCTAGTAGCTTTAACAGAGAGGTTTTAGTTTAGCATCAGCCTTTTATGAAACGCCTTGTAATACCAGATATTACAGCACAGGCATTCAGATAAATATAAATAGAAATTCCTTTTAGTTAAACTGATACTGCAATTTTAGCAATCATGTCTTCTCATTTGCCTCTGGGCCTTGCCCATTCCAGTCTAAAGATCTCTGTATTCCTATTTTAGTTTGAATTCCTCTACTCAAAATTAGCATGTGTCCTTTGAGCCTAAGAATATGGTAGCGTTTTATCCCAAATGTGACTTACTCAGCGGAGGCTGGAGTGATTTATAAAAGGCTAGATCTCTTTCTTTCACTGAGATCAATGTCAGAAATCTGATTGACCTCAGTAGAAGGTCAGTAGAAAAATGTCATGGAATTTGAGGTCTCAAGGGATTGTTTACAAGCAGCCAGTCTTGCCTAGCCAAACTTTATTTCACCAACAGCTCCTGTATAAAGTGCACAGGTATATGGAGACAGCTAGGAAATGCTTTAAAATAATGATAATACAGTAGCTAGTTAGAAGATGGCTACATCTAAATAATACACCTATTAAAAGTATTTGTTTATTATCACTGTATTAGCAACCAGAGGCATTCAAGGATCTAGTGTTCAACACTGTGAAATACATTGCTTTTATATACTTCTTTTTACTGGTTCAACAGCAGGTACATGTAGCCAACCCTCTGTAAATCAGCAATGAAAAGCAAAAGTTGCAAGAAGAATAAATAACAAAGAGCCTCAACAGATATTTTGGGCATGCTTAAGAACACGACCAGTAATCACAAATCCTTTGTAAACAAAAGGTTACCTACAGGCAGCAGGCATGTGTATGCTGTGGCTATTTTCTCTTCATTTTATTTAAAATCAATGTGGCTTCCAAAATTGTTTTGAATAGAGAAAGTCCACCAGTAACCATAAGTTCCAGTAAGTCACAGAGCAAGGTGAACGACTCTCCTTCTCATGCTTATTCACTAAATATAAATTCCAATAAAGTTTGAGATAGTGGTAAGCACTTCATACCTGGCACTTCATTGTGAAGTATTAGAAAAAAATCCAGCATGATTTTCCTCCATTTTAGTAATCTCAACAACAGTATATGCAGGGGCAGATGTGATAATGGCAAGAGACAGGAATCCTACAAAACCTAGGTGACAGTAACAATGCAAAAATACTGACAAAGCAAGCCAAAGCAACACCACCCTATTATGCAGGGAAGAGAAAGGAAAAAAATATCAGTAAAAAGGAGTTGCTCCTGGCTTGCAGCTACAGCTGTCTTGGCAGCATGCAGTTATATGATGTTATATGAAGAAAGGGGAAGAAAAAGGTAATATATATAGATAATAATGCAGGCTAATTCTAGTTCAGTAAAGATGGGTCAATTTTTGAAAAACATTTATCCTCAGAAATGTCTGAATAGTAATAATTTTGTGTCAGTGTTTTCAAAACAAAAGATCTTGAATTGTGTGTTTAGTTCCTACACACAAAGAATCACTCTTAGGCTGTAAAAGGATGTGAAAATGCTATCACATCCTTCATTCCAAGTATGGAATTGGAAAGGGAAATAGTACTTGTAACATCTATTAGGGTGTATCAAGAATTATGCTTTCTTCAATATTCTCATCTTGCTTTTGAACACTTAGCATCAGTTTTTCTACTCCAGACTTTCCAGACAGGCACAAACTACTTCTGTGGCAGAAAACAGCAAGAACCTTCAAGAAAAACTTTACAGGAAATAATTGGGAAAACAGCCCATATATCCTTATAGATAAAAGAGGTTAAAGGCAGTCTTTGCTTAAATCAATTCTACCTCTTAAGTAACTACACAAAAAAGATACTTTTCTTAGAACTGAAATCAGTTACCAACAAGATTTAAGTAACAAGCCTATACATATCTGCACAGTTTGTCTACAATGAACTTTACAGCCATCAAGACAATCACAGGAACATATTTCTACACATATGTCAGTTTACTCAGGAATACTCCTGTATCTGGATACCTGACAACATATTACCTCAACTACTACTCATTCATGAACTGGGGTGAATCATATCTCTTTGCATGAATGTGTCAACCAAGAGAATAATTAAATATATCCAGCCAAGAACATATTTTCAGCACTAATTGTAGAATAACATTCATATTTCTACAATGAAAAAGATTCTTTCAGGACTGCAAAGGGAAAAAACCCAGAAATGGAAGATTTCCAGCATGATAGATAGCTAGACTCAATAGGTAGATACAAACAACAGATAGACTCACACCATGAGCAACAACAGTGCCACCATATTTCTTTGTAATCAGTTTGTATAAAAGGTAGTGATGTCTACCTAAGTATTAATTTATTAATGTAAACAGTGAAATTATCCTGGAAGATTTGTTATAGAAGAAAAAAAACATGCAACTTTTTGCTTTTAATATCCTTGACAGGTGTGCTGCTTTGGGCTGAAGTAGAGTTAACTTTCTTCACAGTGGCTAATGTGGGGCTGTGTTTAGGATTTGTGCAGAACACAGAGTTGATAATGCAGAGATGTTTTTCTTATTGCTGAGCAGAGCTTACACAGAGCTAAGGTCTTTACTGTTTTCCGTACTGTCACACTGGCAAGGAATTTGGGGGTGCATGGCAGACTGGGAGGAGACACAGCTGGGACAGGTGACCCAAACTGACCAAAGGGATATTCCATACCATATGACATCATGCTCAGTATATAAGGTGGGAGGAAGAAGGAGGAAGGGGGGACATCTGAAGTGATGGCGTTTGTCTTCCCAAGGAACCGTTACATGTGATGGGGCCCTGCTCTCCTGGAGATGGCTAAACACCTCCTGTCTTTGGGAAGCAGTGAATTAATTCCTTGTTTTGTTTTGCCTGTGTGTGCAGCTTTTGCTTTCTCTATTAAACTGTCTTTATCGCAATCCATAAGTTTCTCTAGATTTTACCCTTCCAATTCTCTCCCCCATCCCATTGGTGGGGGAGTGAGCAAGTAGCTGTGTGGTGTTTGGTTGGCTGACTGGGGTTAAACCACAGCAACAGGTCATCCTAGAGGACAGAATTATTTGTTAGAATGCAAATTGCAGCATTTCAAATACCAGCAATAGTCTATGGACAAAGTGCAATCGTTTTAATTATGGAAGAGATGTTAAAAATTATTTTATAAAGAATGTTTTTGTATATTGGACTTCATCTATGTTCTCTATCACTATTACCTAAATGAAAGATTCTTCATTTTTTTGCTTTGTGAAATAAAAAATCTTTTGTTTAAATAAAAACATGTCTTTTGGTTTTGAGGATTTTTAAGTTCAGAGTGTTCTCTAGTGGAAGATGTGCCCAAGGTTGCCTGTGTCATCCTTGGCTTGTCGCTTCCTAGCTTCCTTCTTTCTTTCGAGTTCAGATCAACTAGCATTTGGAAAGAGGATTCAAACAGAGAGTAAGCCAATTTATTGCTACAAAGTCAGTAAACTCACCAATTTCAGCAACTATATTTTTTATTTTGTCTGTTCTTTAGTGTTTTTGTTTGATTTTGTCCAAGACTACAGGGTTGATGGGAGGTTTGGTGCATTTTTTCAAATTTCAGTTAGGAAATGTTGTAAACAATATTAATTTTTAAAGTCTTAGTCACAGCTGCCTAGGAAACCATTCTGTTTTGTGTTTCTGAAAAAAAAAACACAAAAAAAACCCAAAACCAAAACAAAAAACCAAAACAAAACAAAATACCCTGACACAAACAAATAAACAAACAAAAAATAGACAAAAAAAACTTTGGTAACAACTGCCAAGAGAAAATAAAAACCTGATTTTAATCCAGTTTGTAAAAAATAATAAATTCATGTTTTTGCATTCTCCAAAATAAAATTCAAAATTTTCAGTTTAAGCCACATAAAATACTTGCAACAAAGGCACTTTCAGTTTTGAATTTTTGGGAAAACAAAGCATGCCATAGGAAAAATACATTAGTCTAGGCAAAATAAGCACCAACTTCCACTTAAGTGTAAAGCAGAGATTTGTTTTGTACAAACCAGATGATATGTTTTCATTCATGTACTTTCTATCTTTGTCAAAAACAATGATGTCAAAATACATAAACCAATTTCCCTCATGAACCTATTATGCACAATGCAAGTTATTTACCAGTATGGCCTATAGATATTTTTACTCAACTGGCTGAAATTGCAAATTTAGCTCAGATTCTGGGGTTACTGCTGCTTCCTCTCACATTTCAATCTGAATTCAGATGCTCTAAAGAAAATACTGCCTTCTGCTAGCCAAACAAAAAGAGTATGTGAAGCATGGTGCAGAGCTAAGCCACAAAGGATGAAGTTTTCATTAAAAACTGTGATTCAAATGTCCTATACAGCTTTTGGATAAAGCTCTGAGTGCTGACAGCATTTGAACCATGTATGTTCCAGAGTATGCAGCAGATTTGCTAATCCTACAGCTGTCTCAGATTCCTTGGTTGAGTCCCAAGTAGCAATAGCAGCCAACAGACATGACTCTCAGCCCTTGGACAAGTCTCACTACCATCTCATTACAAACAAACACAAAAAAATAATAAAAAAGACACTGATAGAACTACTAGTCTTCTCAGGTTTAGCTCCTCTTTTTTATTTCCCTTGAGAAATAAAAGTAAAGAAGCCATGCATTAGTTTGAAACAGTGCATCGCAAGTTCTAGGGAACAATTTAGCCCCTAAAATTGGAACTAAATAAATAGAGGAAAAGGCAATTTTGGAAAGCAGCTAAGATGAGGAAAATACCAGCTGACACTATTAGCCTAGCTTGAATCTCTCTCACATATGGTAGTTTGGCATCAGTGAGGCCCAGGTGAAGGGAGCATTGAATGATCATGGCAGTCACTCTGAAGCAACAATCAGAAAGAGGTAGGAAAGCAAAAGTTTTCTGAGAGAAGAGGTAGATCAGTCATATTGTTTTCAATGTGCCAATTCAAACCATGAAATAATTTTTTTTAAATATAAGTGTTGAACTATCAATTGAGCAAGAGCCATATTTTTAATAACAAGATAAGATATCACCAGTTTATTTCTCAAAAGCTACAAACTTAGGCTCAAAACCTCAGGCTTCTTTTGCACGTATATATTTCTGCCAACACCTCCATCACCTCTACAGGAAATCCCTAAAATAACAAATATGGTTGCATAGAACAAAGAGTCAGATCAGGTCTAGTACTCTGTTTCTATTATACTTTCCAGTCTGTACTCTTGGTGTCCAAAGATGAGTGAAGAAAACCATAAGACATGAAAATTACAGATGCTCTACAGCAATATATGTTTCTGATGTTTTCCAGGGTTCTCTTAAAAAAAGAAATTAAAAACAACAACCAAAGAATGCAAGCAAACAAACAAACCAATAAAAAGCCCATATTTTAAAAATATCCAGTGGTCTACTACTCACAAGATGTAGAAAGCCACTGACTTGTCAGACATATTTGTAACATTGTTGTCAGAATCATGAAGGTACTTTTGTTACCTGGGAAAGTTTTACAGGCATTTGTCTGCAATTTTGTTTTTTTATTTTTCTTCAGGGTATATCCCTGGTCCAATTTTCATTCCTTCTACCCTGCCATCTGGAAAGCTCTTCCCAAAAGTACACCCAGTCCTTCCCATAGACATAGTAATCACCGTTCCCTCTATACATCACCCCTCCCCTCCCTGCAGCCAAACCTTTATAAGAGAAATACTAGCAATATAGAAACTACAAATGAAGTCAGATTATCTATATACAAACCACTAGTAGAAAAAGTAGGAAACTGTGTTTCACTAACCCTCAGATACAAATATTTCTTTTCTCGAGAGGTATCCATAGATGTCTTTACTTTCACTCACCATGGGATGATATTTATGGCAGAAGACTTGTGATTGGAGCTGAGAATCAGTTCGATACAAGAGGAAGAACATCCCAATATACCAATTTACCAGCTCTGGTAAGAAAGCTTTGAGCTTTATTTGAAGATGATCAATGGCATTTTCCTGTGAAAAAACAAAATAACTGTTGTCATTATAGGTCTACAAATATGTAAGAATTCCATGTGCTATTTTATAGATTTGACATTATTTACCAGAAACACAATATGTATTTTTTGCAAGAGGAGAAGAAGCAGGAAGATTTCAGACTCTTGACTTGCTTATATATATACACATTACTAGACCGAGTATATGTGAAAGGTAGAAAGAGAGTTTGGATTTTGCCTCTGAATTGATGACCTTTTCTAACCACTAGAAACTGCTTGCAAAGTTTTAATAGGGAGGAAAGGGGCACATGACCTATACTCTGCCTGTATGCTGAGGGATTCCTGTCTTCTGAAGCATCTAATGCTGGTAGCTATCTAAAACTGACCTTCACACATATTTGGTCCAGAATGGAAACTCCAAAGCACAGAAATAGAAATAAATATTTATAGACATATGTAGTTTTAAGGGGAGAAGAAGCAAGCAGTTTAGCAGCCTTCAGAACTGAGATTATTCAAGGGCAGATTGGCTATATTTGAATGGAGAACAAGGAAAGATTTGGAAAAAAAAGAAAAAAATAATTGACTGTAGAGTGATACAGAGAGTTGATTATGTGTATAAAAAGTCTCCAGAACAGACAACTCTTTCAAATTCTCATAAGACTGAATTCACATTTTTCCAAAATAAAAGGAGAGTTACTATGGAGTTCATGCTTTTGCTCTGTAGAAGCATCCAAAACATGCTTTAGAACACATAGTACTCTAATGAAAATAGCAGCATCACAATGCTTTTCTTCAGTATAATGTCTTTAAATAGTTTAGCGTACACTTTAAATGCTGGAGAAGGTAAAAGCAGGAACAGACACAACTATTTCAGTGAAATAGTTAATAATGTCAGCTCTCCGAGATGCCCAGAAAGTCCATCATGGGACTAGAAAACTGGATTCACAGAGGTCTAAAGGGATGCAATCACAAATTTTAATTTTCTTTGGGTTAAACCCTACGACATATTTCAGAATTTTTCTATAAAAAAGGAATTAATGACTTCTCTTTAATGAAAAAGTATTGATTTCTTGAAGAGCACAGACTACAGGTACATAAATGATTTGATCAGGAACTTTGTCATGACTGAAAAGTAGAACATAATTCAGGCAATTGTCCCACTCTGTTGTTACATGAAATGTCCTTGAAAAGGTGCATTAACTAGTTCAGATTACACAGGTATTCCTCTTGGTTTTAGAGGGTTGATCTTGTAGAAACTCATGTCACTTATAAGCAGGGAGAATAAAAATACCTTCCTCTGTTTGTATCAGAGGAAAAACTAGACATTGAAATATTTTAGGATCTTAAACTTTATGGAAATAGTAATTCGGAGAGCACAGTGATATGGAAGTGTGGATAAACCAGCCAGGAATACATGTTTTAACAAACCATGATGCACCCAGGGTGTCTCAGATGTTACTGCTATACATCATGTCTACTTCTGGGTTCACCACATGAGCAGATGGACCCCAGAGTTTCTCAGTCAGAAAGTAAAACTAGCTGACATCTATTAACTGCTGGATTTATTTAAAGGCCTAGGACATGTAATTATGTCATGCTAATCCCATCCACTGGTCATCTGATATGCTAGTTCATTAATTGCTGTGGGGAAAAAAATCTCATAAAGGTTTTTGGCATTATCTGGAGGGTTTGTTTGGTTTGGGGGTTTTATTGCAAAAACGTATGGGTAAATGGGCTGGCAAACATGTATTGTGCCTCTCTGAAATTAGTGCAAATGCATTTCTAAAATTCACAGGAATTAACTTCCATCTGATGAAATGTAACAGAGCAACTAGCTGTTTCCTCCAGCCTGTATTCACACTATTTATCTTCTTAGTAGACTATCTCTTAACACTCTTCTCAAAACTGAAAATGATGTGTGCACTACATTTAGTCAATCATGTGGCTCAAGGAGCAAATAACTAAATTGAAATTGGTGAAACTGCAGAAAATCATGCATTGAAAACTGTAAAGAAAGAATTCCCAAAAGCTTTTCTGTAACCAAACAGGCAGGAAAACACAAAACATCACACAACTTTCTATTGTAGATGATTCTAAAGAAAAAAGCGTGAAATCAGTGTTTAATATTCGAAGAACTTTGCTGGAAAAAGTTTCATAAGTATATTGCGACATAAACTTACTCTTGACAACTCAATATCTAATGTCAGAGCCAGTATTTTATTCATTAAGTAGTAAGTGTTTTATTCATTCAGTAGTAAGTGTAAAATAATCATATACTGCCTTCCATTGTTGCATTTAAAGAATAGTAAACTTGTATGTCCTAAATGAATGCACAGTGGCATCAAAAGATGCCCACATACTTAGAGAAAATAAAAATGGTCCCAGGCTCAAACAATTCACAGAAGGCAACTATACAATTCAAGCCCAAACTTCTATTTTAAATAAAGTTATCATGTACTGATAGGAGATTGAGACAGTTATGGAGAAGAAGCTGTGGGAGGAGACACATGAAGAATAAAACTATCATGTTTCATATCAAATCGGAGTAATCACATGCCTGAATTAGTAACTATTGGCAAGCCCAGTAACATGCACATAGAACCTTAACAAAATTAATGTTTCTATTTCCTCATCTGATATCCTGCTCCTTCTGAAGCAAGAGCCAGCCTGCTACAATGTCACATAGAATTGCATAGCTGTGAAGGGACCCCAAGTTTGCCAGTACCCTGAGGTGGGTCTGTCAGCACCTATTTCTCAGAGCAAGTATCCCCAGAGCCATGCTGTGCTGTGCAAGCTCTAGAGCCAGGCTGCATAAAAACATGAACAAGAATAAACTTTTAAAACCAGAGAAAGCTCGGAATGAGACATTATAAATAAAAGTGTTTTATAAATGAGTCTCCCCCCCCCAACCACTGTGTCCTTGTAGTGAGATCCTTTGCTCTAGGCCTGATCTTAGTTCAATAACTCAGATGCTTTTTGGATGAGACTGAGATTTGCACAGTACTGAAGTTTTCACAGTCCCCTCTGGGTCTTTTGGGGGGAAAAGAATCTCATGACCCCTGGGGCTTGGCTTCTTCTGCTCCCTATTTTTCCCAGCTGTCTTCCTCTGTCTGCTCTGCTGCAGGCTCCTGGTTCTTTGTTGTCTTCCATGTGCACTGCCTGCCCTACTTCAGTCTCAGCAAAGGTGCCCCTCAGCTATGCACAGTTGCTCCCTTTGGAGGGTCAGTCATCCCTTTCCTCCAGAAGGTTCCGTGCAATCCAGCAAGAAGCCAGCAGGGGAAAAAACCTCTCAGTCTCACTCCCTCCCAACAATTAACCACACCCTCTGGTAAGAAGCAAATATTCTTTAACAAAACAAACTGCAAACATACCAAATTAACAGTATCAACCATGAACCTAATTGTGGTCTTCCATCACTTGAGTGGTCCCTGTGAATCTGTGTTTACCTGTGCTGAAGTCCTGAACATGTAACTTTAACCAGTGGCAGAGAAACTTGTTCTGTGTTTTGTCCTCTCTATATCCATCCTGTCCACCAGTGCATTTGGCAGATGCCCTCCTTCTAGCACTG
>NW_008682090.1:84194-114721 GCF_000695815.1 Acanthisitta chloris
TGGTCCTCTTTGGACAACAGCAATTGAACACATAAAATGCAACAAGAGTGTCCCTACAACAACTGTGAAAATAGCCCAAGTTTATCACCCTAGATGTTTGCTTTGGCTGTCACTTCTCAATCTGATCTTTGCCACATGTTTTAATTATGAGTTTGTAATTTGTTCTTCTTCTATTCCAGCAATACGCACCAACTTTTTCTTAAATTTTAGTTAATTACTATCAGTATGTGCACACCTAGGTGCCCCAGCTCTGATGAAATTATCTCTTCCGAATGTCTCCAGAACTTATTTTCATTCATTGAATAATTCACTTAGAGACCTTACCTGTCAATACCTGTGCAGAAATATATCAGGCTTCTGAAGAGCAGATATTCAATTCACATTGACACTCAGGGCACTTTTCAGTCTCATGAAATTATTACCAAATGGACCAGTACAAGCTCATATTGCACGCAGAGGAATGAGTGTTACAAATGCAAGGAGTGTTACAAACGGAGTGCATTTTCAAGAGGAGTTAAGAATTTTTGTTCTGCTGCATTTGTCTAGCTCTCCAGCAATCCTGAACATAGGCACAACTGACAGACTGTCTCCTGCAGCAAGAACCGAGAATCCCAAGCAGCCGTTTTGGTTTCTTCTCTGAAGATTTTACAGAAATGCCTCATAGTTTTAATGAGAAAAAGAACAATTTTCACTACAAGAAGTTCAGCAATACTGTGTTCTGTGGTCACCTTTCTTTCTGACCATTGCTTCATATTTCGGTTTATTTTATTGATGTCAAAAATGTAATCATTGAACTAGTCTGATTAGAAAAACATGTTTTTTTTAAAAAATGGTTAATCCTGCCTATCTGCATGTGCTAGCTACTATGAAATAAGCTGTTACAGCTATGCATCTCTGTCAAAGTGCAGAATAATTCACTCTCATAAATAAAAGGCAATGATATAGTAATGTTCAGAAGACTGAAGCACACACAAAGGTTAAGATGTCTGCAGTACCAGCCTTTGTTTAAGTACATCCAAGAAGGGAAATCAATATTCCTCAGGAGAGCATTTTGTTGGTACAGCTGCTGTTGCTAAGATTGGCTCAGTGTCATGTTCTCATTAATACAGTCTAATGGCAATCCTAAGATTGAGAATGTGCAGGCAGACATAATGAATTTATACTAAAAACACAAAAAATGTAGAAATTCTAATTGCTTTGGCCTGATTGGGTACTTTATATCTCGAAAGGATCATGTTTATAAATTAGAGTTTAATGATATTTATGAATCACGAAATTAAGTCCTTCCTTGTAGCAGTCATTAGCATGAAAGCAATTGCTGCTGCAGTTTGCCCTTTAAGAGCTTCATCACAAAGAAACTGGCATGCTTGAAAGCAGTTTTGCATTTTAGAGCAAATTGTTAGTATTGCAAGAAAAATGTTAGGTTTTAATTACACAATCATTTTTGCTAGCATTAAGATAACTCTTTGAAGCCCATGTCTCTCAGAAGAAGATGTGTACATTGTGTCCTGCCATTCTGTGAAAGGAAAGATCTGTGAAAGGAAAAATCCCTTTGTATCAAGCGTTATCAGTCCTCCTCACTCTCTCTAAACACGCATACTGCCCTGGATGTCATTTGTCATTCAGCTGTTAGTTTCTCTGGTTGGTGCTCTGGAAGCCTGAGAGATGCAGGGAAGAAACATAGAAAAAAAAAGCTACTGGAAAGGAAAAAAAACTTAAAGATGATGCCATGGGGAACTTGAGTAGGGAAAAAAAAAAAAAAAAGAAGACAGAAATTACATCCAGGGAGCACAGACCTGACAGCCTCAAAATGATTACTGATCAAACACAGGTTACAACCCTGAGAGAGAACCCTGGAGGGGAAATTTGACATCTCCCTCTGCAGAATGGCTACATCTTGAATTTAAAAAAACCCAGCTGCAACAAGGCCAGATAATTAATTGCAATCTTGCAATGAGAGTTACATAAGCATCAAGCATATACACAAGCATAATGTGCAAGCTCTATAGACATGGACTGCAATCCTTCCTGCCAAATCCTGCCTTAGTTCTCAGAGTTTGAAGGAGCCTGTGCTCTCTGTGATGCAGCTTGGGATATCTTCTGCCTCAATTTGCCCCTGAGTCCTGTTTGTCCTTACTCCCTGGGATTTCCATATCGTACAGCTCACGCTAATAGAGGTAGTACATTGGTCTTTACTGCCATTCATGCAAATTTTCTCAGTTGCTGTAGAATGGATAAATCTTTACCCAGCAAAGATTTTAATTAAAGCACAAAACTGTATCTTAGTAAAAAGTCCTAAACTCTGCCTCATGTCAATAATCAGACACAACTACAAAGTCTGTGAAGTAACCATCTCCACTCTCTTGACTAAGATGGTATATTTAGAGTCTGGTACTCCTTCATCAATTATTTGACTTTCATAAAAATTTGTTTAGTGAAACATTTCTTCAAGGATTATTCAATTTTTCAATTAAACAAGCTGAAGTAATGATGTCTGAGAGTGCACATGACTTGTGTAACCTAAATTAAGCTGCTTGGGCACATATAATACCTAATGATTGGACTGTAATACAGCATGTGTTACTGTGAGGCTTACTCAGGTACTCAACAGCACTGCTTGGGTCTCAGAAAGGAAAACGTGTACCATCATCAGCTAAATTTACAGGTGGAATTTAAATATAATAATATCATTTCATATCACCTGACATTTCAGCTTCCTGCCTCCAATACAAGGCTTTGCAGCATCTTATACTTGTGCACCCACTCTCATATACAAAGAGGGAACTAAAACTCTAAAGAGAAGCTACAGAAAGGCAGCACACTGAGCAGACAGCCAATGGGAACTATTAAAGACATGTATTTCCTACATCCCAGTCCTTTTTACAAAACAGACATTTTCTTTTGAACTGTAGAGACGTATCTTTGAGGATCTCCTCTGGGTTTTACAGCCTTGAGGCGCCTTTAGAACAGATGCCTAAGACCTTCCCTTTAAAATGGAAAGTAAAAGTGATCAGGTCTTTTACAGGATGACTGAAAAAGGCTATTCCCTCACACACACACTTCTCATAGGGTAACTTGGTGCTCCAATAGTACACACTGGGGATATTTTGCTTAAATGCACTATCCTTTGTAAAGAATTAGAAATTGATACTTAAATTGCACACAGGGATTGTTTCACTACTCCTGAACTAACAGTGCTATGAAAAAGTTTGGTTTTTCAGCTGATGAGATAGAGCACACCCACATCAGAAAGCACTTTAGTTTAATATATGGAAAGTGCCAGCTTTTTGTATACTTGTTACTGTGCACACAGCAGTAGTCTTATTTTTCTAGATAGCATTTATGTGGAAAGAAAATAGATTAATTTTTGTCTTGAGCTGAACAATCCTTAGGATGTGCAAAATCAGAAAAACAGTAAACAAACCCCCCTGATGTTGTACAAATAGTATCTAATGGCATCTTATGACTCCTAACAAAGGGGAGCTGGACAGATACTCTATTTTATTCCATATCTGTGAAGGCACAGCAAGGGACAGGATTCTGGGAACCCAGGGTTGGACACAGCTGGGCAGGTCCACAAGTATGAGCCAGGTCCAAGGGCAAGCCAGGAAGGCCCACGCAGGCTGGAGCCTGGAACTTCGTGGCACCCGCAGACAGGCAGGGCAGAGCTGTGGAGAGATGGAAACCAGCCCTGGTGGGACTCATATGGGCTCCTGGGCTGTGGGCAGGCTAGGGGAGCCCCAGAGAGTGAGCAGGGATGGTCAGAGCTGGTGGTGCCCTCAGGGCTGTGACTGCAACTGTCTTTTGTGAGGATTTCTGGGAAGACCTAGGAAATGTGCTTCTGCAAACAGGGATGAGCAGTCATCACATCCTGACAGCAGGTAGGTTTGTTAGTTTGGTTTTGGTTTGGGGTGTTTACAAATATTTTAGCCCAAACAAGTGACATATACTCTCTGTGAGCTGAAAAGATACACATGGGGTTTTTTTGTTTATTTTCTAACAATGTAGTTTGGGTCACTTTTCAGCCTAATCCCTCAGGCACTTCTGGCAGCATGTGGCAATCTGGCAGCAATCTGGCAGTGATGTGGCTCAGCATGGGCTGACCTGCCAGGCAGTCAAGCCATTCCTCAGTAGGTCATACAAAGTCCAGCCTGCAGACCTCAGGTATTTCTGGGTTCAGGTGACTCTGAGAGTTCTGAGAAGTATGTCCTTCAGTCTGCCTGTGTCAAAGGAGCAGCTGAGGTCTGGCTCAGACACCACGATGCCCGTGGGTGATCACTTCTGAATGCCCACCTGGAAGCCTTGAGGACTTGGCACTTAGCAATTGTACCTGCAACCAGCACCAACAGAAACCATGATGAACACAAATTAAGGGCTAATATAATTCAAATTGCTCTATAAAAACTGGGTCCACAAGTCCAGACAGGCATATGTCTTGGTTCTTTTACCCTAATGTGGATGTCTTGGATAACCTTGGTTTCCTCTAAATGCCTAGGTTCAGGAAACAGAACCAAGCTCTTAGTATCTGCTTTAGTTTAGGTAGCTGTGGGTAAAGTGGAGGTGACAAATTTTTGCAGAAGCTTCTCATAAAAATTCATGTTTCTGAAGCTTTCAGATAGTTCAGTGTTAAAGGTAACAAATGCTTATGAAGAGCCTAATCATTTCTTCTTCAGTGCTTTAATCATTTCTTCTTCAGTGCTTTAAAACAAATTTAACACAGAGAAACAGATTCAATAGAGAGAAAAATAAACTATTGAAGATTTAACCATTCTGCTTCTGGATCATACGTAATATTGTGCCCAGAGGAAGACTCATTGACATATTCAATTGTGACTTGTGCACTTTTATTCAAAGTCAAGTTACACCCTTTATGTTTAAGATTTCACATTTCATAGAATTTTGATTAAGGAGTTGATTTTTCTGTCATAATGTATCTTTTAACTAACATTATGAAGTTTAAATTCACTTTAAAGTGCTTCAAGTAATGTGTTCAAAAGCTGCAAAATAGCTTTTTATTCCACTTTTGCTAAATGACAGAAAGCCATTCTTAAACTAGGTTAAAGTCAGCAATTTATAATAGCTCAGGTGTAATAGATTAATGACACTGGTACAGGTTTATGGGGGAAAAAAGAGCCTACATTACGGGGCAGTGAGCTGTTCCAAATTTTCTTCCCCCCAGTCTTCATGAAAATTCAGTTATTCGTTACTTCTACATTCCAAGAAGAGACTGGGTGTAAGAGCTAGTCTGACCATGTGCAGATTGCTACCAGTAGTTCATTGAACAGTAGGGCAAAAGATTTTGAGGTGGAAAAATAATGCTTTTGTGACTGGGATTTTTAAAGTGATCTCTGCTACTTAGAGTACTTTGGCCTAGCTGGTTCCCCTGAAAAATGATTAGTGCGCTCAGTTGCTTTCAGTCCCTTTCCATTTCATTACAGCGTAGCTGGAGACAGACCACCTGCAGAGATGCTAATCCAATCTAGGCAAATGCTACAAAGCAGAGTGACAGAATTGTGGCTGAATTATGCCTCTTAAGAGACAGAGCCCATCAAGAGCTCTGAGGAGATGTACCAACTGAACGCAATGCACTGGCCAGAGGCAGCCAAAACTACGCAACTCAGGTTGCTGCCAGAAGTGCCTGAGGGATTAGGCTGAAAGGTGACACAAACTGCACTGTCAAAAAAGAGATTTTAAAAAGCATGTGTATATTTTCATCTCACAAGAGAGTAGGTGTCACTTGTCTGGGCTAAAATATTTGTAAACACCCCAAACACCCAAACCAAAACTGGACAAACAAAACCCCAAAAGTGTAAGTACACTTATTTAGAGGAAGAAATGTTTATACAGAGCAGAGGATGCAGAAGGCATAGGTGGATAAGCAAACCAGGCCAGAGAGTGAGCCAGGCTACTTCAAAACTCTGATTTACACTTACTTTTCCTTTTGAAGTCTGTTGCCATTGGAATAAAACAACAAGAACAAATGCTTTCTTTTTTGGGGGGGAAGGGAACCCCACAATGCTGTACTTATCCACATTCACTTTTCTACCACTGTAGAAAATGCTGCAAAATTTAAATTTAAATCTATTAGACAATTATGTGTAATGCAGTAGCAAGAAACACAGATTTACAAGGTGAAATTCATGGAAGGAATTTTACATCTGTGCCAAAGGATCCCAACAAAAGACAGTTTCACAAAGACACACCAGTGTCCACTTGTAAGTTAAAAAAATAAAAGGAACTCTTCAGTTTTTTAAAAAGACTGTTTATGATGTGAGCCTGCACAATGTATCAAATTTAATAGTGAATCTTTCTCTGAGCAGGTTAGCCACAAACAGTGTCTAGCAACTAGAGAAGAGAGTTATCAACAAACTAGTATCTGAGCAACCTGTGGAAACAAAAAGTAATGACAAGGATATACCTGGAAGCAGTTGGCAAAAAATAAAGCCAAGTTCAATAAAAATGCAATCTTTCTGAGGGTTCTCAGTGCAGCAATTCTAGAGGCACAAAAGACTGGGTTACCCTGGTACCTGGTAGACCAAGGTGCTGAAAGCGAGTCTTGCTGTTTTATCCAAGTAAGCAAATATGGTCCCACGAACTAATTCACTGATGGTTAAAAGCTGTGAAAGTCTGAGCTGTATGTCCTCAGATAACCTTTACTAGCTTGACAGAAAGACCTTGCAGCTCATCCTAAAGCGTCGTCTCTGCTTGACAGAATATAAAATAGTTTTGGAAACACCGATTACTGACTGGTTGCTTGATTGCAATTAGATAATGCAAGATTATTCTGCTGAAGCAAATGACTTGCAAAATAGCACTTATGCACAGGCCTCGTGGCACTTCAGTCTCCTCCTGTTCCTGAGGAGGGAGTAGGGAATATGTAGGCATAGCAAGGGCCAAAGCAAGTCTTGTAGATGCAGATCTGAACTAGGAGAGGCTGAGGGCTGCAGCTCAGTTTAGAGGTGAGGGGATCCTGGCCAGGGGGACAGACAACACAGGACAGCTGCTGGAAACAGCCTTTCAGTGGGCAAGTCAGAGACAGTATGTGACTCTACAGACAGCTTAACCAGATAAGACTGGATATGCTCCAGAAAAGCCCTGCTCATGGCTTTACGTAGAAATGTCTGTTAAATGAGAACTGCTGTCTTTTTCTGCACTATTTCCAGACAATCAAGGCTGTGCTTGTGTTAGCCAAGATTATTTCACAACTTCTTCCACAAGCCCTTTCTTCCCCTGTTTGTCTTCAGTGTCTGTCTGCTATCAGCTGTGACAGTAAGCTCTTCATAACAGGGTCTTGTTTGTGCATGCTGTGATTGACTGAAGTCCCTGGATGTTCATGAGAAGCAAAAACCCATCTTAACATCAGGAACTACCTATCAATTGATTGTATCGAATATTTATACTTTTCTTAAAATACTGAGTAAATTAATTCTTCATATTGCTAGTTTTAAAAGGGAAAAAAAGTAGACAAAAATAGAAAAAAAGATACTTTGTAATGAAGAAAAGCTATATCTCTAACTGATGGCAGGCACAGTGAAGGCAGAAATTTAGAAGTTACTAATTAAGTGTCCTGTTGATTTGCTATAGATGACACTGTAAAACCCACTGTTCTAATGCATTTTTCTGCTCTTTTAAGTATCTCCCTGAATAACTGTCCTTCATTGTTCTATTTGTAAAAGAAGAATCAGAAGGAAAAATAGGGCAGATTGTCTGAAATATCAAAACATAAAGCTGAATGAAATTTTTGCATTGGTCAGTGGATTTCATTCAAGATAGTTAATGCAGAGTCTTCAAGTGAAGCTTTCTCTTTTATTCTTAAAGAATTATGGTATTAGTTTAACTCACTAAACCTTACAGAGTCATATCAGAAATTCATTTTCAGATGTCATACTCCCACTCTTGCCATAAAAGCTTGTATACAAAAGCACCAATTTACCAGTGTGAATATAGGCTTTGAAGCAGAATACATAAGCAGCAGATGAGGTTCCTCTTCTTGCTTTAAGGGATAGAATTTTAATTTCTTCAGCCTGTATGGCCATTGTCTATTAAATGCATGCTTACTTTCTCATGAATAATGTTATTTCAAGAAGCTGCAAGGATTTCAAACCCAATATTTTTAAGCTGGGCCTGTTCATTCTTTAAACTGGGACCACTTTTATCATAATCTGATAAGAAGCTCTTTACAGTAGTTTGTGTTCACTTAACATTTCTGTTAATAAACAAGGTGCAAGATACTAGAGCAGCTAAGTCCATGTTGTACTACATTCATTTAGTGTTGTGCCTCTATCATCAATTTTAATATCCTGTTTGAATGCTGTTATTTGTATCCTGTTCCAGCTACTATTATGATTAGATGCCAATAAACCAGTGATCAAGTGATCCATATCCACTCTATACCACTGAAAATATTTGTAACTTAAAAGTGAAACTCTTGCAAGTGTTACAATCAAACAAAAAAAAAGGAGGATATATAATTAAAACTGAAATGTTCTGCTGACACCAGCCTAAGACATTTCAGGTTTACACGTTCACTGTTGTGTTTTGGCTGTGCAGAGATTTCGAAATCTGGCATGATGTACAGAAGAGAATAAACAAGGATGAAATGGCATTGTCAGAAATAAAATTACATCTTTTCCTGTGGAACCAGGCTCAGACATGGCCTGCCAGTCTGTCTACCACCAACGCTGTTTAAATAATGTTGTTCTGAGTACAGCATCCTCCACTGCCACATCGTGACTCAGTATTTTCATTTACTCTGATTTCACGCTGTGACAGAATATGCCTAGTTTCCACATATATATTTAAAAGCACCTGAAAATACCTGCATCCTGCAAGACTTCCCAGTAGCTTGCAGAAAATACAAGATATAAATACCAAAATCCTTACTGAAGGGTGTGCGCCACCAGCTTTTTATCACAAGGCAAACTCCTTTCCCTGTAGATCCAACATTCAACAATGTAAGCATTTTGCTTTTTCAAGCTGAGGTGTTTCTGAATATGCATGGTTGGCTCTTTTAAAGCAGGACATGACTGTTTTGGCTGATTCACTCCATTGTTGGATTGTGCACCCCTCAGGATTACATAGTGGTGAGTCAGTCATTTGTAAACAGGAGAGAAAAAAAAAGGCCAAATGAATAGACACAATCACAGGCTTCATTTTTGTGATCAAAGGCCTCAAAGAAACCATGAAAAAGGAGCATAATTATTTATTGAACAAAACTCATAGCATTATCTATCCTATACAAGCTCAGCAATGCCCGCAGCTGGCCTTGCCCACTGTTGAACCAAGAAATCATTTGCACCTCAAGCAAAGATAATACATCTTTTGGATCATCCCTTTGAGAGAAGAGGCTGAATGGTAGTCCATTTTCTTCTGAGAGACTGCATCATGGGCATTCATTTTCAAGGACAGAGACATGATTTTAGGTATATTTCATAAGCAAAAGATAAGTAAATATAATGTGTTGGGTTTGCAGGCCTGAGCACTGAAACAGCACAGGACAACTTACAGTGGAGAATTACATGCTTTCTTACAAGCAGAATCAGTCTGAGGAGACTTTAAACAACAGCATTACTAAGACAGGATTTTTGCAAACACAAAGCTAATGAGACTAATTGGTACTATGTCAGATGTATAATGTTTCAGTATATTGTTTTTTGGCAGCAGTGGTTTGGTTTTCCTGGGCTCAGAGCCCAGTTTCTGTTTAATTTTCTGTAGGTTTCATAGCAGCCTAGACATACAGAGCTGGCTTGCTTGCAAATAACCATGTATCTCAGTATACATATTGATTATAATTTAAACACACTCAACAGCCTGTTGGATGGACAAGCCTCGTCTGCTTATGGCATCTTTATCAGAAAATTCTCTTCTTCAAACTAATGAGTGTTTTTCCTACTGAGGAACTGATAGGGTTCACCAAAAATAAATTAGATGGAATAAACAACTAAAAGGTAAACTTCACATATTGAAACCACATTGATTCATCATTACAACTTTGAACCTAAATCCGGTCCCAATTCTGAACAGTGTATGTCTGTAGTGACCTTAAAGGTTTATTAAGTCCAAAGGAGCCAAGTTAAATAGATTTTTTTCCAGGTTACCAGCAGTCTTCTAAGTCTACTCAGTCCCAAACATCTTGTTTGAGGCAAAGGGTCTTGAAGGGGAGCTTCCTGGGGCAGTGCAGTTCCCAGGCAGTTCAGTTGAACTCACAGATGTATTAGCTCAGATCCAAATGGACCTCTACCTGCTTTTGTCCAGTGTTGTTTCTAAGCCAATGAGCCTTATTAGTCTTATTATTGAAGATAATAAGATCTTGGCAGAAAAGTTGAGCTCCCTCTGAAGTCAGCCCTAGGGTCAGCTCCCACTGCCCTCTCCACCTACAGCATCACTTTGTGTGACTCAACCCTGAATGCTTTCTGCATTCTGTACAGGACTAAAATCTACGCATTTGTATTTAGCTGCAGTTGTATATGCAGCTTATGACTGCAAAACATAAAGATAAGATTTTAAATGGATACGTGGTTACAATTATAGATGCAACTGAAGACTTTTTGAGCTATTATGGCTATTTACAGAAGACTGAAAAAAATGAGATTATATATATATGTGTGTATATATGTATTTACACTGTGATGATACAGCTCATTCTAAATCAGTTTAAATGTGTGCCCTTGTGAGACCCCACCTGGAGTACAGTGCCCATGGCTGGGGTCCTCAGCAGAAGAAACATATATACCTTTTGGAGTAAGTCCAGAGGAGGGCCACAAAGATGATTAAGGGGATGGGGCACCAATCCTACAAAAACAGGCTGAGAGAGTTGGGGCTGGTCAGTCTGGAGAAGAGAAAGCTGTGGGGACACCTCGTTGTGGCCTTTCAGTGCTTGAAGGGGGCTTATTAAAGAGAAGGGAGAGAGACTTTTTACACGGGCAGACAGTGATAGGACAAGAGTGAACAGTTTTAAACTAAATGAGGAGAGATTTAGATCAGATGTTAGGAAGAAATTCTTTAATGTGAAGGTGATGAGGCATTGGAATAGTCTGATCAGAGAAATTGTGGGTGTGTCATCCCTGGAAGTGTTCAAGACCAGGCTGGGTGGGGCTCTGAGCAACCTGATCTCATGGGTGGTATCTCTGCCTATGATCTTCAGGTGGTCTTTAAGGTCAGTTCCAACCCAAGCCTCTCTATGAATCTATGATTTTGCTAGCTGTGACTTTAGTCATATTAAAATTTTTTGTCACTTCCTTTCCTCTTTGCCCACCATGTCTGCTCATTTGTTTTATAACCTCCCTCAGTGACAGCTTAGAATAGAATTTGTTTGAATTAGGCATCATCACTTTTTGTGTTGAGTCTCTGTCATAAAGATTTTCTGTTATACCACATAGGTTTGTCCAGTATTGGCCACTATAATCAAACACATCATCCACTTTATTATGCACAAGTACCTTTGTTACAGGTGTTTAGAGCATCTGTGTTGTCCTAACCTCCGATTTCCCTTTTCTGCTAATGAAAGTTACAGCAATTGTAGATTATAATAATGGAGCAGTGTGGTGAACATAAACTAGGAAAAATACCCGTTCATTTTTTTTCTTGCCCAAAGAGACTTCTAGGACAATTAGTAGTGTATAAAGACAATGTTCTCTCCTCTGCACTAGCTTTCATCACACAAAGTCACCTTTAGGTTACACAGCAGACAAGAAAATCCTGAAACTAAAACATTTGTGCATCACTATCTCTTGATTTAAAATGTCTTCAGTTAAGACTTTGCATATTCGTGTAGCAGTTGGAAATCATTATCCTGGAGCTGCAGACTGATCCAGAGGCTCTTTCTTGATCTTTCTATATTAGACATGAAAAAAAAAAGCAGCTGAACTCTTTGAATCAGGTCTTCAGACTATTATTTCTATAAGGCTATCCTAAAATAGAGTAAAATATGATTCTATTAAACATTCTTTGTGTATTAAAATCATTATATATAAAGTAAATTGAAATATACTTCTATTAAATCATATTAAAACCTTCCTAATATACACAAGGGATTGTTTCTTGCTTGAATATCAAATTGGGATGTCTTTCCAGGTGATATGTTCTCAGCCTTAAATTATACATGAGAGAGAAATTACTTGTTGAAGATTTTGGCATAGATTATGTCAGAGAAAGACAAAATGGTTTCAGTGGACTCATCTCACCCCCGAAAAATGCTAGGCAGATAAACATTAGAGCTGTGAGTGATAAAAAACATTGGGTCACTAGCAACCAAGGGTCATTAAGCACATCATTCCCCTCATATTGTACAGTCATCCAGACAATTAAACTCACCATTACAATTAGTCCTAATTGCTCCCATTGTTGACAGCCATGGTAAAGAAACCAGAGAATGAATTACATGTTGACTATACCATAGGTCACTGTAGATACACACTGGCAAAAAAAACATACTTTGATGTATTTTCCTTGCTGATTGTGTTCCTGTACTTGTTCTGTTGAGTAGACTTCTCTTTCTATTGCACTTTCACCAACCAATTAAAATTCAATTAAAAATAAAAATCGAACTGCAAAAGCTCAACATTCTGCTAGATGAAAGGCTTACTGTTTGGGGGTTTTTCCCTTCTCATTTCAAAATTTTAGACAAATTCAGTTGGTAAAAATCCCATGGTGGGGAGGAATAAGAAAGTATAAGTTATTTTTCTCAAAATTTATGTACTCTCAAATCAAGCTTCACAGATTGCTTAACTTGACAGGCAGGTGAAAAAATAAGTCTAGTCTTTACTAATTTTCTCAGTGCTTTATCCATGAGCAATTCCATTTAAAAAAAAACAAACCTAGAAATGTAAAGCATTATGGAGACATGCATCAGAAAACATGTAAAAGAATTAGGTTCCTCATTAAGCACTATCTGAATTTATGACTCACAGAGATTGTAGGGATAGATTGTTTCAGCTCTGTGGAGATTGTATTTGGTTTTGTCCCTTCTAACATTAGGGGAAATCCGACATGGGAAATATCTGCTATTGAATATGACAAAAAAATTTAGTTCTTCACTTCAATTTGAATGCCTCATCCTATGTTACATGCTCTTCTTTTATGCTGTTTGGTATAAAACTGTGTTTCAGTGAAAGAAATAGTGTGCTATTCATAGTCTAATAGTGATTTGGGGGCATCCTGGTGAGGTTTAAATTTTGTAACATATAAGACTTATCCAATCTTAAACCATCTCAAATGAAAATCCTGGTGATGCCATCTGTGATTGTGTGATCATAATGTCAAGTAGAGCTTATCAGTTCTTTTTTTCTTACTGTTCAGCTTGATTATTACACCTCTGACATACCTAGTACCAGTGACAACAGTTGCTACTTCATTTGACACAATGCAGCATATGAAAAAGAATTCTTCATTTAGTGTAGTAATTTAATTGTGGAACCATAGCCTTGCTGATACAAACAGCAGTTCTCAAATCCCCTAGCAACAATCGAATCACAGAAGATTTATTTTTCTTTCTCTATTTATATCGTTTACTTAGAATGCAATAATATAAAACGTGTGAACTATGTAAGTGTTGCTCACATAAATTATTTTAGCAGTGACTCACCTGATGACACAGCAGGACTGTATTCATTCTTTCTTGTCTGATAGTGGTTCCAACAGGTTGTCCCAAAGCTGAAAACACTGTAGAGGGAAGTATCTGAGGAATGTTTCCAAGAACAATCTCTAATTTTCAGTGAACAGAGATGGAGTCAGGGCTGGAGCACAGGTTTGAGGTCCACTGAAGAAAGAGGACTGGAAACAGGGCTGAAGACAAAATTGCCTACAGGGTGTTCCCAAGTGTATCCAGCAAATCCAGTCCTATGACCAGGACCCAGGTCCACCTAGAGCAGTCCTAGGACCAGGACTGATGGTCCCAGGTTGAGCTGAAATGAGCTTCTGGGCCACAGGCAGCATGGAATGAAGACCCAGGAGAGGCTAGGCCAGAACAGTCAGGGCTGGTCAAGGGTCAGACATTGTTTCAGTGGCCTAGTGCAAGGGACTCGAGAAAACAGTAAAATATGTATTGACTTGCAGAGGTATAAGGCTGTTAAGATAAACTTAATGATGTGCATGAGAATGTCTTCTATTTTATCAAAAGTAATAACTACTTCTCAGCCAGGATGGCCTATGGCTTTTCTGGTTTTCATAAAATATGTATTACCCAGTAAACATAAGTTCTCAAAAATTATTTAAAATGTCATATTATAATGAATCATTTTCTTTTTCATTTTAACAAAATGTATATCTATTAGACAGAAAATCTATGAAGAAAACAATATTCACATAAAGTCATATAATCATGTTGCTTTTGTAAAGGATTTAAAGTCAGGATGTCTCAGAGGCTGATATTGAAGTCCAGAAGACAGGACAATCGACTTCTGGTGCAGTTCACCCAAGATGCCATTAAATGACATCTGACAGCTACAAGATGCAGCATCTTTTCAGGCAGAACTGGGTATTTTTAATCAAAAACCTGCCACACTGTCATTAACTAACCTTTATTGCTGGTGGATATGTTCTCCCTTTACAAGCTATTACACCAGAAATAAAGCATTTGGGAAGTCAACATTACTGACTTTGCTCTGCAGCATCGGTTCTGAGACAGTAAACCACACTTCCATAGCTGTGAATACAGCATCTTTCTCCAGAGCTAAATTCACATAACAAAACTAAATTGAAATAAAATATGGGCTCAGTAATTTCTGTGAGGAAATATAATTCAGGTCCATGTAATATTTATAGAATGCCTCTTGTTTTACTGGGGGTAATACAGAGCCTTTGGTGGTTGTCCTGTGCCACTTGTGTAATGAGTAGTGATAACTGTAACAAAGGATGGACATCAACACATTGAGTTTTATCCTTTTCTGGGTTACAGACTTGTTCCAAGCTTTAAAAGCATTAGTGTGATGATAATACCTAGTGATGATGTAATTAAGAACTGACTGTCTTTTCCTCCAAAAGAAATTTTCCTGAGCTAAAGAGGGAAAAATCACAGTTTCTAAGAAAAAAAAAAAACAAAAAAAAAAGAGCAAATTATATTGTCTTCTGCCATCGTTTCCCTCTATTAAAACACTGACTGGATGGCCCCCAGAATTAGGAAAGATGTCGTTTGAGTAGTGACTTCATTATTTTAAGGCTGAAAAAGGTGGCCTCACCACACAGAAATGCTAATGCAGTCAAAGAACCACAGTGCTGAAACAGTCAAAAAAGTGTTGCATAAAGTCTTAATCATTTTTAAGTTCCTTAATATGATCCCCTGTGTTTTTAGTGCTTCCAGTTGACATCAAAGCCTGTGAGTGAACCTGTATAAATGCTGATAGATGAGAGTCTGAGTGCAGTGACACTCTGCCTTCTTGTCTCACCTTTTCTGCCTGGGGACAGTAACAGTCTTCATTTCCTGGTTTAGCAGTTAGAAAGAGTTGATCATTACATAAGGATCAATCTCTTTCAGTCAGCCAGTGGGGACAATCTACAAAATTGGGGAGCAGAAAATTATAGCACTTGTAAAAAAGGTGATTTTTAAAAACATTTATGTTTGGAAAGTGCTATTTCCTTCTGTTGAAAACTGAAAAGGTGACTTTGAAAGGTATAAACACATGCATTAGATAAGTAAGGTCAGTCTTGATATCACTTTCACGTGCAATAATAAACACAGCCATTCCCACCTGGTTGTCTCTCTTCAGTCAAGAAAAGATGAACTCTGAGCACACGTTTAAGAAGGAGTTTTTATGTAGAGAAAGGATCCATCAGTTCACTTTTCAAGATGGACCTCCAAGAACATGAGGGCTACATAAAATTGTTTCCTAACAAAATGTACATAAGCTCTAGATCTCTAGAAGGAAATAAGGTAGAAATTATGATAATTACTACTTGTGATAGTACATGGCATGCCTGATTTGTTGCTTATTTAATTGGGTTCTAGATGGGCATTATTTTCTACATAAGGAAAATAAAATAATTTTGAAATATTATAAAACATGTGCATTAATTCACCTGAAAAAATAACAGAGGTAAGGAAATGTCAAAACTTAATTATTTTATGCAGCTTCCTCCATAATTCAGTCTACTTTTTGTTCAGTGTCAAAACAAAATCATAATAGATTCTTGAAAAGAAATTATGAAGTAAGTGATTTCCCAAGATTTTTATGGGACTTTGGTATATAAATTGCAATCTCCAACTTCAATAGCAAGTTGCTACATTAAGTGAAATTGCAATACTATATTGGGTTGCATGGCCAGGTTTTGTCAGTGGAGGTGCTGCAGAGGTGGCTTCTGTGAGAAGGTGCTAGAAGTTTCTCTGTGTCTAGACAGCGCCAATGCCAGCGGCTCCAGGATGGACTTGCCATTGTGGCAAGGCCTAGCTAATCAGTGATGATAGTAACACCGCTGGGATAGCATATTTAAGAAGGAAAAAAGGTATTGCACAGATGTAATTGTAGCCAGAAAAGCAAGAAGTATGTGAGAGGAACAACTAGGCAGACTTGAAGGTCAGTGGAGAAGGAAAGGGAGGAGATACTCCAGTACCAGGGCTGAGGATCCCCTGCAGTTTGTGGTGAGGACCATGGTGAAGCAGCTGTACCCCTGCAGCCCATGGAGGTTAACAGGGTACAGAGATCCATCTGCAGCCCATGAAGGAGACCCACAATGAAGCAAGTGGATGGCCAAAAGGAGTCTGTGACTCCATGGGAAGCCTGTGTTGGAGCAGGTTCCCTGCAGGGACCTGCAGACCTGTGGAAAGAGGAGACCCACACAGTTCCCAGCAGGTTTCCTGTTAGGACTTGTGATCCTGTAGGGGACCCCTGCTGGAGCAGGCTGTCCCTGAAGGACTGGTCTGCACCCTATGAAGAGTGATCCACACTGCAGCAGTTCATGGAGAAATGTAGCCCATGGGAAGGACTCACATTGGAGAAGTTTGTGGAGAATTGTCTCCCATGGGAGGTACCCCATGCTGAAGCAGAAGAAGGATTCCTCTCCCTGAGAGCAGCAGCAGAAACAATTTGTGGTGAATTGACCATAACCCTCACTTCCCGTCTTCCTGCGCTGCTGGGGGGACCAGGTAGAGCTGGGAAGGAGGGAGGGGTTGGGGAACATGGTTTTTTTAAGGTTTGTTTTATTTCCTCATTATCCTGCTCTGATCTTGTTAGTAATAAAATCACTTAATTTCCCCAAGCTGAGTCTGTTTTGCGCATGATGGCATTTGGTGAGTGATCTCTTCCTGTCTTTATCTCAATTAATGAACCTTTCATTATATTTCTCTCTTCCCTGTCTATTTGTGGAGGGGAGTGATAGAGTGGCTTTGGTGGGTGCCTGGTGTCCAGCCAGGGCCAACCCACTACAGGTACCTGTATTAGTCCATCCAGCACAAGGCTGATTTATAATGCTTGTGTGACCAGAAACCACAGAATTATTCTGCTGGAAATACAGCCAAGTTGAATATAATTCCACTGTTAAAAAACATGGTTAATAAGGGTCTTTGTGTCTTCGTGTATTCCACATGCTTAGTCCTACTCTGTTCTCCTCTGTCACAGCGTAAATTGCACTTTCCCTCAGAGCAGGAACTTCTACACCCTCTCTGGTTTTTCCCCAGCAATTTGAGTGCATCTGCAGCAGTAACCTAGGCAACAGTAAGGATTTTTACTCCCACTTTTCTAAATTGACCACCTTATCGTTAAGAATACACCTCAGCAAAACTGTGCCCAGTAGACAAGGAGCTGCATTTTTATCTTCGAGATGATAACAGTTCAAGCAAGAGAGAAGGTGCAGTGCAAAGGCAAGATTAATGCAAGCTACATGTTCTTCCAAAGGGAGCTTTCTTTTGCCTGCAATTCCAGCCCATCATGACCGTACTATAACCTTGAGCAGGCTAGAGAGCTGTGCAAACATGTTCATACCTTAAGCACAAATGATAGTGCTTTGAATTACTTTGATCCACTGATTTCTAAGAGTTCTGTAAATATTAATTACAGCCCAAGTCTCAGATAGGCAGTGAACACTCTTACATCTGACAGTCCTTCACAGATTTCAGAGGGATCCTTGCACAAACAACAACAGTGTATTCAAATCCATTTCCATTATCTGTCTATCAAAGCCAGGAAATTGGGCTACAAGAAACGGAGATGTGGTCATTTTCCATGAAAGTCAGGACAACAGATTGTGTAGCCAAATTTGATAACCTAGGACACCTCTGGATGCACTCATTAGCAGTAAATAGAGTTTGCATGTTGTAAGATGTTAAATCCAAGCAATGCTTACACGTGCTATTACATCTTAACCTTTGTGTTTATTTGTTTGGTTTTGGATTTATTTGAACTTTGAATTTAGAAAGCCTTTTTCTAAACATACAGCCACATTCCACTTTACTGCATTGTGAAATTTAACTGACTGCAGTAGGGTTAAACTGACTGCAGTAGGGTTAAACTGACAACTGTCAGGATGCAATCCAGCACCTCTGCTTTGCAAACACCTTGAAAGAGGCCATGAAGTTCTGAGGATTTTGAGAAGCTAACCAGTAGAATCACAGAATCAACCGGGTTGGAAGAGACCAAAAAGATCGTCGAGTCCACCCCTACCGTGGTTACTAGACCATGGCACTAAGTGCCACATTCAGTCTCACCTTGTAAACCTCCAGGGATGGTGAATCCACCACCTCCCCAGGCAGTAATTGCTAAGCTTTTTATTACAAGAGGATGTCTTTTTAAAAACTATGGAAAGTATATGAGCCTTCATTAATTGTTCCCAATGCATAAGGTAAAGGCATTTATCTCTATATTTAGCAAGTAAGATGCAAGCCTTTCATTCTCAATCAATGTTTGCAAATCCTAATCAAGCTGATAGCAGATTTATAGATGTCATGTCATATATTCTTACAAGACTGTACGCCAAGGAGAAGGCAAACACACATTTTCAGTAGGATGATGCACTAGTGCTAAACAGAATAAATTTGCACAACTGTGGCTAGAAATTTGGCAGAACAATAATCAATTCAATTCTATAAATCCCAGAAGGAAAAAGAGGCTATTTCAACCTATTGTAGACCAAGGAAGCTCCTTTGACAATATTTTCTGTGTTGAGCCCAACTCTTAACAGTATACCACACATATATTGAGCAAAATACTGTCATATAGGAGGTGAAAACTAACACTTGGTGTCAAATAGTAAAGCCAGTAAAGAACTGTAAGATTAAGTTATGACCCACGCTTTTAGATAAAATGGACTTTTAAAAACTACTTACTTATATGCTTTGCAAATATTCAGAATTACTCAGGCCAAGAACTGGTGCATATTCTTATAGCAAGTGCCTTGCATCAGAACTCCTTGCTCCATCCTGCACATTTGCCATGCAGCAGAGCATTTCGTCTTTTGCATAGTTTTACACAGTTCATCTGTAAGAGTAATCCTTCTGACTTACTAGTCATATACTTTGAAGTTACATATATGATCCATCCCAAGGAATTACTCAGACATGTCAAATTGTCTGCTTGTGGTTGTATCTCCATGCCATCGTTAAGCCTCTACATATAATTAATCAAATCATGCAACAATAGGACAAGATTTTCAAAATATCTCAACTTTTATAAACAAGGCTAGAATTTTGAAGCATTCTTACTATGAAATTTTGAGCCAGATTATGAAAAATCTTGCAGTGCAATAGGGCCCCTATAAAGCTCTAACCCCTCACTTCAGAACCTAGGTGGATGTTTAGATTCTTCTTGAAAACCTGACACAAAAGTGAAAACATATCACTTCTGAAAATCTGTTCTATAAGAACAAATGTTCCTTAATCCAGCAAATGAAGATGTATTGAGGTACACTGTGATCTAATACTAGCTCATTTTGCAAAATATTATCATGGAAAGAGCATCCTGCCAGCATCTTTTGATATAAAAATCACTTGATATATGCAATGCAAAAACTGCATAGATCCACAGTAAATCTGGATCAAACACTTTTTAGAGACAAGCACAAACATTTTGCAGAGTATTCTGCAAAATCATGCAAATGACCCAAGTAAGTAAATGTATTACTGCCTCTACAAGGTGATTATGAATAAATGTTTATCGATTATTTTTTCCATTTGCTTCTTTGCTAGGCTTTCATCACTTGAAATAGTTTCCATCCCAGAATGTAATTTGAGTCAGTTGCTGAAATTTCATATCTAGTTTCATTTTTTTATTATTGTTTTATGTTTAGGTTCTCTTAGGGAGTCTTTTTGAGATTTTTTGAGACAAGCCCTTGATGATGTTTTCAATTGTGCAACATTAGAAAGATTCCTGAGCTTCAAGAAGGAAAAGAAATAAGACCCTTTTTTTCTTTCTAAATTCCTTATCCTTAAAGAACTGCTTTACCCTCTCAGATGCTATTTAGGACTTTTCAGGATATACATACTGCAAATATTATTTGAATTCCAATCTCAAAGGAAACAGTATTTTGAAGGCATAAAAGTCACCCTTGTTGATTATGTCCACGCTTGTATTTTCTAAAGGAGAGATGAAATAATTCTCTATCTCAAAAGCAAGAGATACCACAAAAATTCTCCCTTATAAGTTCTATAGTCACAAACCTCCACTTTGATTGGCTATTACTCTTGTTACTCTTTTGTTTATTAAGCAAATTTAAAAGCTGATCCTATGTTCAATGATGAACAGCTACAGTCATGTGAAAGTACGGACCAGTCATAAGACTATTGCATATCAGGGAGAACGATTGTGCAAGGAATGCATTGTTTGATAAAAGCCCCTAAGTAGAGCTGTATATATTGCTGCATTATACTAGCTAGAGTTTTAAATCATAACTCCTTCTTTGTCTCATGACACTGGAGGAAGAAAACATTTCTTTGATTAGCAGATAGGGATGCAGCTCTTTTTTTTAGTACAGCAAGATTTGTTTCTCTTTTTAAAATATGCTTCTTGCCATACAGGATCAACAAGCAGGATACAAAGGCAGAAAGGAATCAAAATATTTTTGAGTTCATTAATTCATTAAATAAATTAGAATTGCAGTTACCTTCTTTTCCATCTTTTTCTTTTAAACATATTTATCACTGATGAAATGGCGCAGACAGAACAAAATCTATAACTCCATAGTCAGCCATGGCAGAGGCAATTCAAACCTGACTCTAGTGTTACCAAAAACATGCATCAATCTGATCTTTAGGGGACTGTTTCTGAGATAAAAGAGTAAATGAAAGCATGTGTTTCGGTCAGTGGCCTTTCTGGGGTTGACAGCAGCCATAGCAATTTGCTTTCTTAAACTGTGAGTGATACAAACATTCAAGTAATTCAACTTTGTGCTCCTCAGCCTGTTTGACCACTTTATGACTGGTGTCTTAAACTACATTTGAAACATGGCCCCTAAATCCTAGTGTGACACCCATCTAAATCACTAGTTGGATGAAGACACTGGTTACCGTTCTGGATATATTTAAACTCACTGGTTTTCATTCAGATGGTGAGACTTTGCAAATCTGATCTCATGATGAATTTCTAAGGTGCCAGAAGCATAGGGTTATAGACATCAGGATAATTTGTCTCAACAAGAGTAAAATGCAGTGAGATTAGTGCACTCTTCCATGTAGACCATAGGAACTGAAAAGAGAGGACAAAATGTCTGTCCCATTCTTTTGTTCCTTCAGAAAATCCAAGTTGAAGGAAACGCCTTCTAAACTGGAAAAGTTCAAATTACTCAAATCTACTTTTCCTTTTGTGGAGATTCTTTTGAATCCCCAAGATGCTCTGTAACTTGATTCGGTATCTAGGCACTTAATTTCTATTTCCCTTCACTTCTATTTTACAGGAACACTGTCCAGGTAGTTCTCTGTGTCTTAGTACTGTCTAAGAAAAATGTTAACAATAAGATATTACTTACTGTCTCCTCATAAGTTGAGCATCAGTTATGATCATGTATCTCCTGTTTATCAACTCACTGTTTTCCTTGACCATTGTGTATAAAAACCTTTACACTGATTGAGTTTCATAACTAATAGGTTACTCAAACATGTATCATAAACCAAACTCTGAAGTTGTCATAGCAGGACTATTAGGAAGCCTCTTTCCCAATGCTCCAGAAAATATTCTGAATACACTTCTTTAGATATAGCCTGCTCAGATAACAGTTGGGCACTAAAGAGTAGAGTACAGATCTCATGCAGAAGCCAAGATATTCATGAAGAGTGTTATATTCTTGTTTCCAGACAGGCAGAACAGAGATTTGGATACTTTGGAGTTACCTAATGATCACATTTTTTGGAGTGGATATCCCTCTGTCTTTCCTCTTTGATTTTGCACAGCATTGGTCTATTGAAGCATGAATACTGATTGCTAGCTTTCTTCTTGTTGTCCCTCTCCACTCTTTGTGATGGGGAAATTGAGCTGACCTAATTGCAAAACAGAACTTTTCAGTCCTTAACCTGCCTCCAGTTATACGTTGATACTCATAATCCCTTCTAAGCAGATGTTTGGCCATCTGGTGACAACTCCACCCGAAACTGACTTTCCTAGTTGTGAACTGGTGGACTAAGACTTGCCCTTTGTCTTGAACTTTATAACTAGCTTAAGCAACTTCCTGTTGTTTCTCCACAGGACTTCTTCACAAGGCTAAAGCTCCCACTCACTGAGGGATGAAGGGCATCAGATGGGCTATGGAAAAACTGCACTGCTCAGTGGAGCAGCTTTTGGGTATTCTCACAGATCCAAGGTTGGATGACTGATTTTTCTGCAATGCTACAAGAAATGTACTTGAAAACAATTTTTTTTTTTTATGGGAGGATAATGGAAATGGGGGGGGAAAAAAGTATAAATGGAATTTTTGAAGATTAGAGACTGAAAGCTCCAGCCCTGATACATTAAAATACCAAACCAGGAACATTTACAAGACAATATTTGCAGCCAGTTGACTTTCACAGGAGATAAGTGACTGTGTGTGTGGTAAAAGTGATTTTATTTTCTGCTTTTTTTTCTCCAAATGAAAAATATTCAGCATGCCTTGTATAAAAGGGATTGTGATACCACTACAAGTTGAAAAGGTCTAAAGTTTCACAAGTCAAAAACATGTAATCTGAACCTTCTCACCCCACTGGATTCCCCATTACTAAAGTAATTTGAACAGAAATGGCCCCAGAAGTCTAGCGGTTTAGGAAAGGAAAAATAATCATTTCATTCTGAGTAGAAAGACATGTTGCATATATGAAATAAATTAGGCTAAAAGTGCCAGGACCTGAAATTTGAAGGCAAGGAAAAAACCTCTTCACTTCAAAGGGAAGAGGAAGCTATTTTTTTAAGCAGAGAAGAAATTCAAAGTAGATTACTGCAGACATATCCACAAAGTAAACCAAGCACTGAAAACTGATGCAAAAAAACAGAAACAAAGCTGAAAAAAAATTGATGAAAAGTATATATGCTGTGAATATCCTCAGCATAAAAAATAATTAGAGCAGTATGGATTTCAGCACTTTTTAATTTTTGCACAGTAAAATGATCTAAGAAAAGATTAATTTTCAATAATCACATTACTGAATAGAAACTTTTTATTATTTTCTTTCATTCTAATATTGCAAGTTAGATCCAAAAGAAAGAATTCTTACTTTTTTCAGCAGTGACATCTGAAAAGTAAGCTTTTCAGGAAATATACTCTTTCATACCACCTGTGAGTGTAGGACTGTTTCTGGTGATAAAATTGCCATTGGCAGAAAAATAGGTCTAGAGCAATTTGAATGTGAGTTCTGATTTTGCAGTAAAAGCTGTGTGAATATAGGTGGCAGTCATAAAAATTTTCCTAAAGGAGTGGGCCACTGTGGTCTAAAATTCAGGCTTTAGTTTGTTCTGCTTAGCACAAAGACACATTTGAACAGCATGTTCTGTGTGGATGTGCAAATACAATGCTGTAAGAAAGAAAAAAAATATTTGTGCCTGGTTTAGTAAATTGGTGAGGGAAAAAATGCTTCAGTTAAAAGAATTAAAATTATTAGACCACAAACACTGATGATGAACGAAAATTCAACAGGAGTGATCTCGGCAGGATTGAAAGGGTCCAGCACAATCTGTTATATGGCTATTTGCCAATTATGTTTTATCGGTCAACGCAACATAATGAATACAGGAGAAGATAATTTTGTTAAGTAGCAGCCATTCTCCTATGGAAGCACCTGGCTTTGCAGATAAGCTATCAATACTTGTGAGACAGATTATGATTTTAAAAAGTGGAATAGGAAAATCAGCAGGGGATGATGCAACCATAGGAGATCTTAGGTTTCAGTTTAGAAAAATATCCACAGTTCAAATACATTCAACTTAAAAATGATGGAAGATCCTTTATTTCTTTCTAGCACTCAAGCCAGGTGTCAGCTCCCTTCTTGCACACTTTCTACAGTCAAGTCTTTTTTCTCATAGTGGGGAAAGACTTAGAACAACCAGAAAATTCAAAATAACAAAGGGTTTATTTTACCCTAGCAATCCCAAGTGATCTAATAATACTGTGGGAAAAAATAATTTAAAATAAAGTAGAAAGAAATGTTGAGAAGGAGTGTAAGAATTTAATCAAAGAGATACAAATCAGAAGAAAGGAAAAACAAGAGACTTAACATTTGATCTGTTACCTTGTTTTGCTCATAGCTCACATTCAGATCTCACTTTTCATCCAAGCTTCACAATTCCGACTATGTCTAAAGCAATTACTCATTTTGTTCCCTGAAATGTATTGCCCATGTTCTCATGTGCACAAAACAAGAAGAGACCAAAGTACAAATAAAACTAGGAAAATTATCAGGCCTGCTGCCTTTTCTTGTCATTCTAGAAGGGTTAACCAATGTTTAGCATTTCGTTCTTGAAATATGTTGCACCTAGATGTAATGTAAGTAAATAATTATAATTGTAAATTCAAACTTCTGACTTGGAAAGTATATTCAGTTGGCTTGAGTTTCATCTATGTTCCTGTTTCTAGTCAGAGAGAAAAAGGCACACCTAAAGTGTGATACAAAGGGTTTAAATAAGGCAGTTAGGAAGATACTTAGGGCCTGCCAAGAGAAAACATTCATTAAGCTTGTGTTCTTAAGTGGAATTTTGCCACTCTGCAAATTGAATAAGACCCTTCAGGAGATAATCACTTTTATAAATGTTTGATAGCAGGAAACATATTTTAATAAGACATCAAACTCTACCTATTTATTAATTTATTTGTTATCTAAAGGAAAATATCTCCCGTCCTCTAAAATTAACAGTTTCTCTAAAGCTGCAAAAGGTTTTCAGCCAAAAACCACATCCTGTATGTTTCAGAAGATATGATGGATGACTGTTAATGAACTGGAAAGCAATGAAATACAGATAAAACCATAGCTAAAACATACTATTAATAATAACAATTGAAGTCATAATTAGCGGAAGCAGACAAGATACTTGAAAGCATCAACAAGTGACAAGCAGGCAAATTCTATAAACTACTTCTAATCATGTACTAGATGCTGCATATGTCTGTTGCTGATGTTGGAAAAATCAACATTGAAATATTAAGTTTATAAAGCAAACAATGTAAACACATGTATTGATCATTCTATTTAGCTAGAACTTTCAGAAACTTTTAATTGGGAAGAACCAATTATATGTCCAAGCCCCAACAGCATCCTGAATTTATGGAGCAGGAGAAATAAATTGTTAAGCTCTGTGATATTGGGTAGGTTCTGCTTATGGTAGGTTCCTCTTACCTCATAATGTTTGAAAGAGAAAACTCTCAAAGACCAATAATTTCACTGGAGTACAATAGCACTGTATGCAAGGGAAATGAAAATAGGGACAAAAGGATCTTCATAGCTGTATTAAGGCATAGATATTAAATGTGCATCTTAGGGTACATCTGCAGCAATGTACAGAGACATGCATGCTTGCCAGGCTGCATGACACCTGAATGAGAGTTAATACAGCTTCATGGCTTTTGCTGGAGTGATAAAGCATTTCTGAACAAGGCCTGACATGTTTTTCAAACTAGATTTGGCAGGAGCAGGGCACATAGAACTTGTTCATTTCCATCTGTGCCTGCCAGGATAGGCACCCTCTTCATAGGCACTTCCAGCTACCTTCTTTTGAAATCAGGAAGAGTAAAGCACCCTTGAGTACCTATGGGATTTCAGCACCAGACAGAGGCCTCAGTATCTCAAAAGCAACTTATGGACATAAAAAAGGGAAATAGCCACAGGAACCAAGTGTTAAAGAGGTTTTTCCTTTTCTATCCAAAGCAGCATTGTTCACTGAGCAGTTTTTGGCAACCAATCTATAGCCTTGGCAAGAAGGCTTTATACTGGCAGCTTCAGCTTACATGAACCTCATGTACCTGCCAAAAGCTTTTAGGCAAAGACCTAGATTTGCATTGCTTTAAATATAATATGTAACTCCAGGATTTTACATATATTTTCTTAGTTTAGGTGAATCTGAAAAATGGAAGAAGAGGAAATTATATCAAGCCAAATAAAAAAAAGGAACAGTGTGAGACTCCAGTATTTTTTGAGGTCAGACTGAGAGCCCAGAAGAGTTTTACCTGTCTTTTTTTCTCACACATAGATTTGTGAGACATACATAAAAATCTTCCCTGTACAAACTTTTCCAATTCAAATCAGAAAACTGTACAACATTTTCAGAAAATGCTCCTATATGTTTTATTTATTTACCATTATAAAACACTACTAGAAGTGTATCCCTCCAAGGGATAAACAGTAAGAGAAGGGAAAGGGTCTACAGGAGCACAACTATTTCCCAGGGAAAAAGTGCACTCTGAAGTGCTGAGAGACTTCAGGTAGCAAAGGGGCAAATCTAAAAATCCAGTAGTAAAAAAAAAAAAAATTTAAAAAATGAAGCTTATTTTGCATTGCCTCAGTATCTCTGAGGTATCCTGTTGTGAACAGAAAGACTGACTGTACATTGTTGAACTTGGGGTGAATGGAATAACACATACTACATGAACTGTGCAAGACTGGAAGCTGTGAAGGAGCATCTTCTTCTGCTGATCAATTGGTGGTGACTGGGTATTGATGACCAGGATACCAGCCTGAATATCATTATGCCAATGACTATATGTGCTCCTGAGCACACAAAGACAGAAGACTAGGGACAAGTCTTTACTGCACAGCAAGCATGGTGCCAAAGTACAAGCTAACTGCAAAGTCTAAAGCAAAATTTCTACAGCCAAATTCTTCTCAGGACCAGAAGGGCTGCCTGTATACCGTGCTATGTTACCCTCTGGAAAGATGCCTACATGGAGAAAATGAAAGCACCTGAGCTAATTTATTTGAGTTACAGCTTAGAAATACTGGTTTGCAGCAAATATTCTTACAGATTTCCTCCAGTCAATGCATCCCTACTGCCTGCCCCTCAAATGTTAACCATAGGATTTATGTTTCAGAACTGGTGTTTCTAGAATCATGTTTGAAAAAGAGGGAGAGGATAGGTTCATTTTTTTTTCTCAGAGTAAATCTTCTCTCAGGTTTGCAATAGAAAAATAGATCTTCCTTGCTGAAAGTTACAGCATTCTGCTATCACACTATCTTATATCATCAGTTTTAAGATATTATTTTTATAGATTTCAGGCAATACTCCCCTTTCCATAGGCTGTGACAAAATGAAGATGTAATTCCCATTCAGTTGTTAGTCTCTAAAATGAAAGAGATTTCTAAAGTTCATAATTCACGGATTGCAGAGTTCATAATAATTAAAGTTAATTCCTGTTGCTGCAGAAATAGAAAGAACTTTTCATATTTTAATAAAAGTCTCCAGTTTTATGGGGAACTGTCCAAAAACTGCAGTTCCTTAAAAACAGTGGAGTTGAATGCCTAAAACTCTAACATAGAAGAAGTAAAATGAACTGATGCTTATCTGTCCCACAAGCTGTTCTCCTCACATGCTTATTTCCACTTTTTAAAAAGAAAAGCAATGCAAATTACTTCTTTTAAGCCATGATTATCTCTTCATCTATTACAAGGTAAAATTTCCTTCCTGCCATACTGCAGTTCTCTTGTATTTGCTTAGTTATTTTAACAGGAGCGAGTCTTGATTTTCTTTCCTTTTTTTTTTCTTTTTTTTTTTTAACTGGTAAGTTATATTATGGTATAGGTCAGTTTTTGAAACATACAAATGTCAGTCACATTTCTTGTCAGTACTTCTGCTTTGGTAGCATAGATTTCTTCCCAATTTGCATCTATACCTCCTGCTCATGCTAAGTAAGTATCTGCACCAGCCTCTACCTCTAGCTGATCAACATTCCTTGCCAAAACAAAGCTCACTGACTTATACCAGATGGGGATCTTTAATGGAAGAGTTCGTTTCATATGTGGTTAACTGCCTAAATATTAGAGACCTCATTTAAACTCCTTATCTGAATTCCTAAAAACTCTCTCATCACTCAACATGGACAGCAACTCATGCCATATGAAAACTGATAGACTGAGTCTTCTTTCAGAAGTGCCTTTTTATCTTGGCTAGAAAGGGATCACAGTCAACCAGCTGAGACTGAAATACACAGAGCTTTTAAAGGGTATATAACAAACAGTTTCCAGTTTCCACTAAAAACACAGCTTTCAGCCTGTTACCTTCTGAATAACTCAGTCACTCTTTCTTGTACTTAGCACAGGACTATGTAAATATAATTTGCCTAATGTTTTAGTGAATTATGTCTCTGTATGGTTGGGTAAACAGTTCAGGAAGGGAGCTGTGCCCACCTGAACACAACAAATGCAAATACCATGCTTCAAAGTAAATCTGAACACTTACCAATTTAACTCCGTCCACATAAAATCATAGAGGCCATGGGAAGGAAAGAGTTTTACATGCAGTGCAACACAAAGAACCACAGGAATCCTCTAAAGCTACTTAAAATTCTTTCAAAATGAAAATAACTTGTTTGAAGAAAATACCTCCTGAAATATTTCTAAAGCTCTTCAGGTATTTGTTATTATACTTCATGCAGTCTTACCTAAGTTCAAGAAGTCTCTGGTAGAAGTCTACAGCTATAAACGAGGGTATCTTAGATTAATCCAGGTAGGAAATACTGCCTTTTAATCAGAGTGCACTGAGCACAAGCTGCCAGGAAAAAAAGGAAGATTTCACTTTGGCCCTGTTCAAGTAACAGCTGCAAAGTATATGAGGCAGTCACACAGAGGAGGAAATGCAAGACTAAGAGACAAATTGCTAGAGAAGTGCATGGATCCACATTACAGAATGTCTAAACTAGTGATGTTTCTTTGATTTAATTGAAAACACTATTGTTCCAGAGCATGGCTCTACTCTGGCACGTAATGGTGGAGAAATCACACCACACAACTCCAAGATTATTGCTTGCTTTTGAGCTTTTCTTTGCATTTCACTTCCTCCAAAACTAAAAAAAATAATGTGTGTTTCACATAAAAAGACAAATGTAGGTCATCAGTGTAAGGGACTTGAAGGTTTCTGCTAAGAGTATATAAGACACTCAGCCACTTTTAAATGTCCTGCACCATTGAAACACTTAGCACCAACACGAATAGTATGACATTAAGATAACATTTTCATCCAAGATGATTCTGATTTGACTTGCTGAAGCCACTGCTAACATTTCAAAGTTCTTAAACCAACAACATTAATGAAGAGAGCAGTCTTAATTTTGAATATGACAAAAATAACTCTGCTTGGAGAAGAGTGGGTCCAGTGATGACTGGACATAAAAGAAAGGGGCTATATGTATAATTATTCTGATTTTAAAAACAAGCATGTCTATACATGTTTAAGTGTGGGTGTAATAGCTAAACAACAATTTCCAAGCAAAGTTTTACATTGGACATTTAAAAATGTGTTTTGTTATTTTATTCACAATATATAGACATTACTACTCATTTCTATAAGGGAATGCTACATGATTATTTGGAAACCTGTACATAAATACTACAGTTTCATGTCATGTATGAATTTCAGTGAAGCTGCCATGCTCCATTGGACTACCATTTAAAAACTCAAGGTTTTCCTGCACTAGTATAATTGCATTGATTACGTTGTTTCTGAAAGAAGAAAGGGATCTTTCAGGATAAACAAAACTACATTCATAAGCCTTCATAATACTGCTGTATTCTCATTTTGGCTATGATGGTATACAGCCAAAAGTATTCCCCTGGCTTCAATATAGTTGCACTAGATTTACATGGTGTTGCTGAGCAAGGAAATTCATAATAAAATCTTTAGACACAGCCCAAAACGGTTATAGACAGAAAAGATCTTAGAGAAAACACTTGAATGACCACAGTTTAAAATTAAATGATACTTATAAAGAGAGCTATTACACTTGTTACCCTGATTATGGCAAGAATCTATTGGAATTCTGAAGGAATCTCAGAATACGGTCTCTATAGCAAGGGAAAATTTTTCCTTTAGCAAACAAATCATGTCTCTCAGCTGCTGCCAGCATCATTGCATATCCTCCTGAAACTACATTATTTCATTTTAAAGAGTTTAGATTTGGTACAAACTCTCATGTTTCTGGTCCCTGTTCAGTCCCTCCATTTCATTCTA